>NC_058053.1:12307387-12574887 GCF_020085105.1 Siniperca chuatsi | reverse complement strand
TTCTCAACATTTAGACACGGAGGTCATGTGACAGGAAGAGGAAGGGAGAGAGACAGACAATGAAAGAGAGAGGGAAAAGGGGTAATGGAGGGTTAAAATGAGCTCACAGGGAGAGGGAGGGAAGAAAGGCAATGCAGTTGTTTGTTTTCCATGTCAGTCCTGTTGGAGGGGATTGCCCCCGTGGGAAAAGACTCCCATATCATCAAAGAGCAGACAGATAGTGTACAACTACCACTCTGTGTCTATCGTGTTGTATCTCCGCCTCCCTTATCTCCCTCTTTTTTTTCACGATCACTTTTTGTAAACAAATTTTGATTGTCATTGTGTGTGTGCTGCTGCAGGAGTTAGCAAGTCAGTTGCTAATTTGATCTGATTCAGTCACAGATCGATTTGATCTCCTGGTGGTAATGTTTGTACAAAAAAGCTTACTATTATCCTATTCATCTTTCTTTTATTTTTTCAAGGTCGCGCACACACATGTTCTTTCCCTTTCTTCTCTTCTTGCATTGACCCCGAGTCAATCAGGGTCTCTTGACCTCCTCATCACCCCCTCAGATTAGTTGCTGTAATTATCACACTCCATTAAACTTCCATGAATGGCTGAGATGGCCAAGAAGTAAAGGGCCCAGCTGTCTCCTCTGTAGTCTAATCTACAGATCCTCATTATCCTATTGTGTGCCTCAGGTCACAATACACACACACACGTATAGAGACATAAACATGCACAGGGTCATCCCACCTCCAGATCAGTGTTTGATCTGGACAGTAACACACATATAGACACACTCTAGGCCAACATGTTTGTAATACTTCACGTGAGTACATACATTACCACTCAAGTGGACACAATGGGGATAAGAATGCTTGAAGTGACTAACAAAGCCTGTCAGTGGAGGGGTGGTTCATCTTTGTTTCTCTTTGAGGGAGGACATAACGGTACTGGATTTGTGTCACACCATGAGGTTTTGGGGTGGAGATGGAAACAAGGGCTGATGGGTGGCTGTCTGCTCAACGGTAATTACCCCTTCTGGCATCAGGATGGTTCTGTAGGCTGAGGCACATGTTATTTAAATGTGACATTGTTTTGAGTTACAAGCTTGAACAATCATCAAGTCCGAATGTAAAAATATGACACAGATGTTCATTAAAATGATATCTCAGGAACAACAAAAACATAGCTTCTAGTTGCTGAATATCATGATGATATTTGATTAGCCATGCTAGCAGCACGCCTTTAGGAATGGCAATGTCAGTCTGTCTGACTATTGGATGGATTTCCATGAAATTGTGTACAGACCTTCATGTTCCCCAGAGGATGAATCATATTGACTTTGGTGATCACTTGACTGTTCCTCTAACGCAGCGGTTCTCAAACTTTTTCTGTCATGCCCCCCTTCAGAAGCTAAAAACAGTTCATGCCCCCCCACCATATATAAACCATATGTAAACGGATTGAATTCTCATCAGTCATTAACAATACTGGGGTAACAACAAATAAAAAAGGAGACACGTTGAATTTGATTGAAATAAAATAAATAATTCAGGTCAGCACAATAGCATCAGCAAACTCTTTGTTTTTTTTTTATTTCCCTACATGCATCATGTTCATTTAAGTTAGTTTCACTCCATATTTTTCCCCTGGTCATCCACGCCCCCCTTGCAGTGGCTCTATGCCACCCCAGGGGGGGCCCGCTCTCGGGTTTGAGAACCACCATGAGGTTGACATCTGTGGTTCAGAGTGAAATATCTCTATAATTATTGGATGGATTGCCATGAAATTTGGTTCAGACATTCTTGTCCCCCTCAGGATAAAATGTCATAACTTTGGTGATCCCTTCACTTTTCCTCTAGCCCCATCATCATGTCAAATTTTAGTTTGTTCAGTACTTTGGTTTTATGACCACATACTTGCAAAACTAATGACATTGCCATCAGCCTCAGGTGTACTTTGTGTTTTGCGGTAATTTGCAAATGTTAGCATGCTAACACTAAAATAAGAAGGTGAACATGGTAAAAAATTATACCTGGTAAACATCAACTTGTTAGTATGATAGAGGAAATTGACAGAGTTGCTTCTCCCTCTGCGGCCTCCATTATTCTTATTGCTACTCGGACATGTGACAGATCCTCAAACTCACAGTGACATCTGACAGCACAACACAACACTGCAGGTTTCCTCTCACTGCCTCTTATCCTCTATTCTCTTTTATTTCTTCCCTCCGAGAATTTACCATGCAGACAAACACACACTCTTGCCTCGCTCTGCTAGCCTTGTGAAACAAGGGTCTGATTGGATGATGCCGGTCTGTCGTTACTCTGCTTTCCTTAAATCAATCTTTCTGACAGCTGCTCTCGCACCCTCCTCCCTGCTCCTTTCCCTCGCTGTCTTCGTCTCTTGGTTTCTTTCTCCTCTGACCTGTCTGTCCAGTGGAACTAGTTTCTCTGGGTGTTGGTGGCAGCATGTTGACCTTTTTCTCACTCTCTCTCTCTCTCTCTCTCTCTCTCTCTCTGCTCTACTTTCTTTCATTTAAAAAAGGAACTGTAGAGATTATGCCATAAAAATTCAGTGCAAATTTGAATGTGATTTATCGATGCAAAACCAAAACTGTTACAGACCTCTAAGGTGTAAAATTAAAGTGGGTTATTGCAGTGGTGCAGAGCAGCACGTGGAAGAATACAACACATAGCACAACTAGAATTAATGAGACAATTGAACAAAAATAAGATAATACAGCAAATGAAGCATATTATAAATAAAGATATGACATATTTGCCTTGCAGCCTGTTGGTTTGAACAGGTTCTCACTTTGCTGATTTACAGATCGACCAATTCACAGCCCAGTGCAAAAAATATGTGTAAATGGCGTGCAAAAGTGTGAAATTACACTGAAATCAGAACAGATTCTTTAAAAACCACACAGTAGATTCCAGATTCAGAGCTCAGTTGAGTGTTTTCCATTTAAAACATCCTTTAAATGTGATGTGGGAAGGAAATTTGAAAACCTCTAACTGATGAGGTGCATATGTGACATTCTATTGAGTGATATCTATGGCTTTTTAACAGGATCTACTGGTAACCTTGTTTACCCTCAGTAAAGAGACAAGTAGGTTTCTTCTTTGAGCTGAGCATCATAGCGTGTTGTTACTGTGTCTGCAATAACACGCTGAAAGATTTGGGGCCCATACACTTAGCTTTTAATCTTTTTGAGGCAGCGTTGTGATAAAGCTATCAGCTGTGCAGGGTAGATTAAGTGGAGGATGGACGGGATATTTCGAGCCAAAAAATGCTCCTCATTTCCAGAGGCTATTGTGTAGGCGTGAATCAATAAAGAGTGGTAAATAGAGTTGACTGACATGACATATGTTGGAGCTGAGAGCCTGCCATTGATGATTTATTCTGTTCCCTGATGAGTCATGAAACTGATCAATTAATCAGCAAGGATCAGGTGTCTAATCAGATGCGCTTTAATATTTGGCATGTGGCTGTCTGCCTGTGTGCCTGCGTTAAAATCGCCCCATCCGTGCATCTACTGAATCAAGCCTCCTTCTGTTTGTTGGGATCACGTCCACTTTATGTTTGAAGTACAGCCCTCCACTCTACTGTTGTGTGTGTGTGTGTGTGTGTGTGTGTGTGTGTGTGTGTGTGTTTCCAAGTGCAAAGGTCTCCACCAGGAGCTCCTTCCTGGTTACTTGCAAACACTGCGTGTGTTGTCCCTCCCTCCCAGATCCACACACATTCCTCTCTTCACTGTGCTTGAACACCAACAGGAAGGAGAAAGGAAACAAAGAGCCCACTTCCTGTGCGTACAGCCAGCATTCTACACAATGGAACAGGAAGTGCCTGGCAAATGTAAGGGAGGCCATGGAGTGTGAAGGAAAGATAAAGTGGTCTCTCCATCCTATAAACTGCTCTTTTTTTCCCTGCTCCCCCTCTCATGTCTGTCACTTTCCATCACCCCATCCGTCAGGGCTCGACCTGCGTCTTTTTATTTTCTCTTCATGTCCTTTTCTAAAAGAATAAAACACATCCTATTTCTCCTATTGTCAAATTTCTCATGTTTCTTTTTGGGACAGATTTGGAGTTCAGTGATGCACAGTGGAGTAAATTTACAGCATACAAACTGTGTTTGATTGGTTTAGTTTCTGTTAATTTGGTGTTATTGTTTCAGTTTCAAGTTGAACAATTAATCTTTTTTCAGTATATTCACTCCCCGTGTCAGGCAACCCTGCAGAGCACTGCTGCTGTCACCATAGTGACCTTTGCTTGGGACAGACAATCTTGGACAGCAGGGGGCTCTGGACTAGTGCTGCAGATGCTGAAGGCCTTGCTTTTAATCACCACTGCTGGCCTGGCTGAATCAGACAGAGAGACTCACATGCTGCCAAAGTCTGTGTGAATAAAAAACAGCAAAGAGAAAGCAGCCTAAATGCAGACAGTCAAGCAACTGAATGGCAGTAAAGACATCAAATAAGAAAGTTGTCCAGGTTTTTGCACCACTGCTTGAGGCTCTGCCCCTGCTCCCCTGTTTGTGTCATTTTACAGATAAAACATGTGGCACAGAGACAAACAGAAATCTGGAGACTGAAAGAGGTCCACTATAGCTCTTATCCAGCCCATCGTGATTCATCACCTTTCCCTTTCCTCCAACCATCCACTCTTTTATGATTGCAGCCTCCAACTCTCCACAGGCGTTACTCTAGGGAGGCAGGTCTTTGCTCGGCTCATAACTTCAAAATACATTCCCCCTCCTCTTTTTCTTGTCTATCTACTCAATCCCCCTCTCTTCTCTTATTTGTATTCTCTCTCTTCTCTCCATTGTGCAATCAATATCTTTCCCCTTTTCTGATCTCTTTGTCATCCTCTATCTCTCAGCACCTCTTCCCTATCCTGCTCCTTCCCTCTTTTCCTCTTTTTTTTCTCATCCTCCATCTCTCTTTTCGAGTGAATCCCACCAGCCCAAAGACATCAAAGGCATGTCTCCCCCTCTTGTAGCAGTCATTCACACAGGCGGGCGGGCAGGCAGGTTTCATGCCAAGGCCAGGTACCCTCAGGGGAGGATCCAGAGCAGTGTGGAAACACACTGCACCTTATCTGGCGAAGAGAGTGTGGAAAAAGTAAAGACCCATATAAGGAATTATGTCATACTTGGTGGAATGTATACTAGGCATTGTTATGCTGCGGGAGGATGAGGTAAAGCTCTGTCTGAGAACTATAGCTATGGCTACTATGGCTATAATCTAGAATGACTTTTTTTGTTTCTTAGTTTCCATCTTCACAACTATTTTTGGAGGAGCCTCCTATTTTCCAGGAAATGCTATAAAGCCAGTTGTCAAAGCACAAAATATATACAAGACAGGCAGCACTGAGAGGCACTGTATGGCATCTATTTTAATAGCTGCTGAACTTTGTACCACATAATATCTCCCTTCAGTTGGGATTGTATAGCAGGCTTAACCATGGGTCTTTACAATGACATGCCTCTGTTGTCAAATATTCTGTTCTGCTACTCTGTCATGCTTCACACGAGTGTAAGCAAGGGACAGTTTTGAAGTTAAAAAAGCCTGCTTTTACAAATATGCTCTTGTGAATTCAGTTCCTTCAAAGTAAAGCTGAAAATAGAGATCAGCATGTAAAGTAGTTTATTAGATATCTGTATTCTTCCAAAATAGTTGCATACTGATACATTGAAGTTAGTACCTTTGTCCAGTTGTCTGTAGTGGGTTGGGTTGTTGATGACTCACCAGTGATGGGGCCTCTGCTCCTGTCAGGTCAGGGCTGCACCCTCACTCTGCTAAGACATTACAGTCAGCAGAGATAGTGCTACTTGACCAAAAGAAACACATAGCAAACACACAAAAATATGCAGCACCATTCCCACACATGCACATTAGCAGGCTTAGATGCTCTCGTCTCTGTTCAGTCAGTGGTGACCTTCAGTCAGAGGGTAGAAGGTAAATGTCCAATGTAGTGCACAGATTGGTTCAGCCTGAAGCGAGCTGTGCACTTGCATTAGCAATTTTAAATCCCTTTGAGGGTAGGTCACAGGCGTGCATCACTCTCTTGTAGGTACAGTAAAGAGCAGACATCCGTCACTCACCCTTGCATGCCTCCCTCTCCCAACCTCTCACACCTCCTTCCCTCCCTCTCAACCCCCCTGTCTGCAGTGGCCCACATCTGCAGTCTCAGCACTCTCATTGCGCATAAAGGGACATGGCTCATTTCTAGCAAAGTGCTTCACTGCCTATGAGATCAGTAGCTGCTCCTGTGTTCAAAGGTGTACTGCATTAGTGTTACAATCAATGCTGAGCTCATACTGTCATTATCAAAACAACAATATATGGAGTACTCCATGTATTTAGTCAGCAATCTAAATAAACAGTGCACAACAGCAATAACAATCGTAGAATATTGGCATATTTCCAATACTGTAACATTTATTACCTCTGTTTATTAGTCTGTTAGGAAGATATTAAAACTAAACAAAAAATCGATAATATAGTCGATCAATAGTTGACAGATGTAATAAATCTTTGTGATAAAAACAGGCCATGATCCAAGTAACAAATGATTAGTTTGCAGTGCAGGTGCAGATCTAGGAGTCTTTCTCATTTTTTTTTAAAGCATTTTTCTCATGAACTACTGCAGTAACTTAAATTAAAAAGTAGCTCCAGATACAGATTTCACATTTCTTTACGTTTTCTATTATCACAGTAATGAGAGGCTTGTGCAGCTTTAACAGATGTATCTGCTCTCTGCCGGCATCAGATTACCCATAGATTACTAGAATGTATCTCTTAAAATAATAGAGATTATCATTTCAGCACTCATAGTGCAGCCCGGTTTTAAACACACTGGTGTAAACATAAACCCATATGGAAAGATGATGGAGACTACTTCCTTGGCACAGGTCAAGAGCTTGATACTTGTGTAAGAGTAGTTCTTTGCTTGTGCTGCTGTAGTAAAGTGATTGCTTTTTTACAGCTTGGCTTTTGTTGAAGAGAGCTGATCGCACAGAGCTCAGCCTCATTAAGAGCACACTCATTAAAAAACAGACACACAATCACTGTGATAGAGGAGCACAGGCTAAGTGCTGCCACTTCTCATGCATGCACACACAAGCCAGGGTTTACCTCCTCGCTGTAGCTCAATCTGTCAGTCCGTATATGACAGTATCAAGCTCTGTCTGCAAGCTGCTGGTGCTCAGATACAGTATGTCTCAAACACTTGCTACAGAGCCCAGAGCCGCCCTAGGCCATAGTGGAATTATGCTGTTAATAGTCTGAAATAGTGATGTAATGGGGTATTATACTCCAGTAATTGAAAAATGATTCAATTTTTTTTATACAAGTGATTAAAACTTTGGTAGAACAACTCAGTAGCTCAGGATGACAAACTTGAGACATTTAACACATAAAGACAAACACAAACAAACACATAAAGAAACTCCATCCAGATGGATCTATAAATAGTTCTGTGCAGTGTGTGTGCAGAGACTGATAGGAGGAAGAGGGCAGAGGAGACAAGACTAGATGAGATGACGGGCGAAAGGAGGCTGTCAGAGAAGTGATGGTGTGGGAGCCTTAGGGCTACACGTCGCTCTAGCACCCTCTGTTGGACAGATTAGACAAAAGCCCACGACTATTTTACTGTCACTCTGGTGGGGTTGGGCGAGATGCTATCGTGTAGCACGATGAGCCTGTTTGACAGGAGTGCTATTCCCACTATTATCCGGTTTTGTGAATATGTAAAGCATGAATATGTTTAAAAGTGTGTGCACACGTGTGTGTATATATACATATATATATATATATATATATATGTGTGTGTGTGTGTGTGTGTGTGTGTGTGTGTGTGTGTGGTAGCAGTTGTGGTTGCCGTGCTACTGACTAATGGACTCATTGGAACAGGAGCTCTGCACATGTGCTCCAGCTGGACTGTCTCCTCATGCTACCTCTGCTCTAGTTAATGTACTGCTCCCTGTGTGTGTGTGTGTGTGTGTGTGTGTGTGTGTAATTGTGAGTTTAGGTGAGTTGGTGTCTGTATATGTTAGGGTTGCAATCGTATAAGATTTTCATGGTACGATAACTGTCTCAGAAAATAGAAAATATCATGGTTTCACGGTATATGGTACTACACAATAATCATTATTATTATAATTATTATTATTATCAGTTACAATGACCCTTAAAGAAATGAAAACAGAAGGGTTGTTTTGGTTGAACAAACACTTTATTATAATTTCACAAAATATTATGTCCTGACAGATATGAAACTTGAAACTTTTTTTTTTAAATAACACTAATACAGTAGAATTTAAAACCATAGATAAGCAAATGCACATGGTACATGTACATTTTCATACCATGGTATACCGCTGCAACCATATGTAAGTTTAAATGTTTCTTTGCCATTGATGTACGTGTAGCATATATATTTTGTGTGTGTGTGTATTTGTGTTTAGTGCTGTTTTAGTGGATTTATCGCAGCAGGATAACCAGTCTAGTAACGTGTATGTGGTGAAGGGGTGGATCGCAGATGAGACTGACTTTAATAAGCTCTCTCTTTCTCCCTCTCAGACATACACACTTTCCTTCCTTTCTAAGGCAGTCCATGTGATAATCCAAAAAATTAGTAAGCCGTGTTAAAGAAGTATAATGTCAAATTGTTACAAAAAAGACTGCAGAAACCTGCAAATCTACTGTTGTTATGAAACTCTGCTGGCTATCAGTATATTTTTGTTCTTCTCCTCCAGTAATAAATATCTTGTCTGGGCAACCAGATGTTCCAGCCAGCCCTGGTCTTGTTAACAGGGGCTGGGGCAGTGTTGAGCTGTGGTGTTAAAATTTAAAAGGCTTAAGTTTAGCCTTGAGAGCGCTATCATTGCTCCACTTAATTGCCTGGGTGCAGCCAGAGGAGCACAGTTCAGCCGGTTGTGTGGCAGAAAAAGTGAAAGTGCCACACTATTGAATTATAGATAGCAATCACATGCATACTTAAGTTAGAAAACGTATAAGTATGTGTACATGCTTGCATACACACAGACACATCTCCATATTGGAGCATATGCAGTGTGAAAAGCTTTTAAGGGTTCTGTAGCTTGGTTCTCGAGGATGGCGGCAGCTATTTAAATTTCTTTGCCAGTTTTACTTTATTAGCACTCCAACTTTATGTCTGTATTTCTTCCTTCCTTTCTACATTGGCATATGATCTGTGGCGGAGGGTCACCACTGCATTGATGGTGAATGACGTAAAAAATTAAGCAGAGCCAGAGGAGACGGACAAGGGCAGAAAGAAGGGAGGGGAAGCGGTGAGAGGTTTAAGGAAGAGGAGAAAAGGTAGAACAAGAGATAGAACAAGGAAAAAAAAACAATGATTTGTTATGCTGTTGGTTTGTTGTAAAGTGATGTCAGTTTTAATTTTTTACACTGTGGATATGCTTGTGTAGGCACAGATGCCATGGCAGTTTGAAAAATGTGTAAAATTGGAACGGTGGGTTTGTGATGTAGAGAGGAAGGGAAATGGAAAGAGAGTAACAGATGGTGTTTGAGAGGAGGTGAGGCTTGTGGTCATCCTGTCCAGAGCCTGGTGAGATCGGCCTGTCGTACTGTTTGTGTATGTTAGAAAGAGAGAGAGTTGTAGTGGAGCAGTAAGTTACCCCATCTGTGTATGTGAGCAAAAGACAGTCAGACACCTCAAACTCGCTGTCTAAATGTAATCCTCATCAGTGACTAAAAACCTTGTACCTTCAATAGCGCTGCAATGATTTGTTAAATGTGAGGATTTGCTGCTTTCCTTTCTGTTTTGTGTCACTGGAAATTTAATACATTTGCAATTTGTACTGTTAGTCAGATGATTTATAAAACCTTCTCAAATTCAATTTTGTAATTAGATAAGAAGACTAAAAGCATGCCTGGCTTTCTAGAAAAGGTGACATTTTGGAGATACCTGATAACATTGCTATTTGCTAACAGTGCTGTCACCATTCAGTTTGGTTCATGGAAGATTGCAGACTCAATCGCACTGTGTTGATCCTTTCTCACCTGCATAGCCCCTCTTTGCTCTCTGTAACAAGCTGTGTATATTTGGAAACATACAATTTCACGTCAGCAGTGATGACAGGAAAGTAATGGGCCTATGGTATGTTTTGTGTTGTAAAGGGTAAACACAGGCGCGCACACACCGGCACTTTCATGTAGTCACGCACTGATGCTGGGCTCCCCTCCAAGACCTGGTCATGAATCACAGGCGAGGAACAAAAGACTTTATCGTATGGCTTGTTAGAGTTGGAGCAGAGCTGGTTAGCCCTGGCCCCTGACATATAGCTATGGATACACATACACACACACACACACACACACACACACACACAAAACGCTCAGTTGGGGGTGATAGCCTGCATCTCTAATACCACCAAGTGTATCTGTGTGCGCACCCTTTTAATTGGATTGCCACGGTGCCCATGTGTAGATGTTTAGCTGTTTTGTGTGTTCATGCAAAGAGACCCAGCTATAGCTAAGGTGTTGATGTGTGTGTGTGTATATATGCAAGGAGCTTAATGGCTAAGCCTGTGTCAAGCCGGTGAAAACATGGTCATTCATATGGTAATAACCAGGCATAGAAGAAGACAATAAATCCCTCCACATCCTCTGAGACCGTACAGAGAAGTGAGCAGATCCCACAGAGCTGGGAGCTTCAGATGGGACACCATCCCACTCATATTGCAAACACCAGGGATGCAGGGTTTCTCTCCACAAAGGTACATGCTGGAAGTGCTGGAAGCTGCCTCCGCCAAGTAGGTGGTAGCCATAGCCAGTAGCAATAGTTCTTCTCTAGGGCAGTAGGTTTAAGTTATTTGTTTAATTGTTGTCACTGTGTCTGTATGGTTTTATATGAAGGACGAAAAGGAACTAAGGATGATCTGGCAGGCTTTTGGCCCATATTTGTCTTTTGCATATTGCACTGAATTTTATAACAAAAAAGGCTACATTTAGCAAACAAGTATAATTTTCATCCCTATATTAATCAGAACCTTGGTCTGTGAAAACATTCATTTCCTGCTCGGGTTATTTAACAGGTCCCCTGAGGAATGTAAAACAGTCGGACTGCATGCAGCATGTTTGGCTACGCACGTTGAATAGCATCTGGACAATGGCACAAGATTTCCCATCAGGGTAGGCCATTCTGTGTTTTAGACTCTTTTTGAATTGAGACAAATTAGATTGTTGAGTTTAAGAATAGAGCTATGATGCCCTGAATGGAGGGTCTTTGCTTGACTTGATTTCTTACTCCTCAAAACTGCTCACAGTGAGGAACATAACAACCTAGTACACTGTCTGGTTTCCGTCTGATCATGTCACTTAACAGTGGGGGCCAATCAGTGTGTGAAGGCTACTTCCAGCTCAAATAATAACTGCTGTAGATTTCATTCATTTTGTTTGAGAACTGGACTGAACACACACACACACACACAAGAAGCAGTTTTTTAATGAGAACAAGTTACATGGAGCTCCAGTTTTAGACTAAGCTATTCATTAGCAGCTAGTTAGGCACTAGCCTTGCTTTTTGTGCTGATCACTGCAGCTCCATTCACTCTGTAACTACACCATCAGCGCGGATGTATGCGGATGGGCCAAATGTTCTCTGCAGCTAAAGAGAGATGTTGAAGCTGTCACCACCAGCAGAGTTGATTTATTGACATGCCATCAAATAAGTGAACTGGCAGGGACTACAGTAAAGTTGGCACTTGTAAGCTAAACATGTAACAAAAACACTAGTCCATTCCAGTGTAGCTGGAGGCAGAGTTGTGCTTGTTGGCTGTGAACAGATTCTTGTTTCATGAGCCTTTACTCTGAGGCCCCCACTCTGGTCACGCCTGTCACAAAGATGTCTTGCTCCACAAATCACACACATACGCTGAAGAGACACACACACACACACACACACACACACACACACACACTAACACATAGGCAACATGAAAGGACAGTGAGAGAGTCTAGTCTCACTCAAATAATCGTTTTACATTCGACGTCAACAGCATTACAGATTAGACCTATTGTTTCCTGCACTAGCACTCTTTGTTGTCATTGGTCAGGGTGGTTTTATTGAGCCATATGTACAGAGTCACTGTGTGATGTTGGAGAGGGCAGTTTCTGCTGCTGTCCATGTAAGTGAGACGCATGTTTACACATCATGAAACTCAGGCTGAGCCAGAATAGCAGCATGTCGCTCAGTTAGTGTCATTCCAGCCTGGGTATCATGTGTCTGAATGAAACTGAGATGAATAGGTTTGGACTGGAGCCAGGTCACTCTCTCTCAAACACAAATATACACAAACACACATACACACAAGAAACCGTGTGTGTGAACCTAAAACCGAGTCCTAACCCTCAAACAATCATTTGATGAAGTGAGGACTGGCCAAAATGTCCCCACTTTTCCCAATTGTCATAATTCGAAGTCTAAAACTAAAATTGGTCCTCACAAAGGTAGACATACAAGACCATGCACACACACAGGTGACCAGTTCAGGTGAGGTGAGGTTTGTATGTTAATGTGTGTGTGTCTTCAGTGTGAGTGAGTCTGAGTATTCTGCTTTAGGATTTGCTCTTGAGTTGATCTGCATCTGTCTCTTTGTGAGAACTTGTGCACGTGTGTGGGTGTGTGTGTGTGTTCCTTTGATGTGTGTGTGTACTGTATCAGTGTTTATTTGTGACTGTTAATTATGGCCCCCCTCTCGTCTGCTCCCCAAATCGGTGCACAGCTGCAGGGCCCCCTGAGTAAAGCAGCGCTGCATCTAATGTCTTATTATTCACGCTGTCTGTCTGCTCACCAGCCATAGAGAGCCTGGGGGATGGAGGGGGATTTTGGGCCGTGTGCGTGTGTGTGTGTGCGTGTGCGTGTGTGTGTGTGCGCATATCTGATGAGGGGGTTATGTATTAGCAAAGTGGTAATGGAGGGTTCGTTCAGTCTCCTAATTCGTTGCCACTACTTAATTAAAAGCGATGCGACAGTGTGATTGGAGCAGTTGATTGATGGAGACTGAGAGACGCCCAGGCGCTTTAGGATCAAGGATATCTGTGTGTGTGTGTGTGTGTGTGTGTGTGTCAGCATGTGTCTGTGTGTCTAGTGAAAGGAAGGGGAAGTCATTACCTTTTAATCATATCCTCCTTTATTCTTTATCCTTTTTTTCCTCTCTCTTTTCTTTCCTCGTCCCCCTTCTGTCTCTAAATTCTCCCTAAAGCCTCCTCCAGTTTGGCCCAGCCCCCCCTCAGTTTCTCCAGCTGGTTCTCAGTGTCAAGCTCCTTGTCATCTTCAATCAACCCCTCTTTTCTGCAACGCTTACCCTTTTTCCTCCCGTCCCTGACTGTCTTTAACCTTCCAGTAGGATGTGTCAAATAAATGATCCTACACTGTACATTCATGTCATTCAGTATGACTCGAGCTGTACGAAAGTATAGACTGTAGTCACATATCTGTTATAGCCTTGAGGTTACATGACTTCTCTTGGCTTTATTGAAAGGTACTGTACTGCTGTGTTCATCTGGGAGCTACATTCAGTATGTGATTTAAAATGATTTGGCCAGGAATCAAATCAAGATGGAAAATGGTCCAGGACTACTGTCAACTGTGTAAATATATACTCTGAATGACAAATTGAAACCCTTATGCAATGTGATTGAATTGACTTTACTTCAATTGGACTTGTTCAAAGACAAAATATAAAAACATCAATATAATGCAGTTTTGCCGTCCAGTACAGCACCAAACTACAGCCTCTACCATTAGGCAAGGCATATTATTTATACAGTGCATTTCTACTAACCCAGTCACTGAGATGAATCAAAAATTGATCATTATTTAATCCTTAAGTTCCTGTGTAATGAACTATACCTGTGTATCTGATGTTTGCTGACCTCATTCTAGCCCTCATGTTTCTGTCCTTTACTAGAGTCTGTTACGTTTGAAATGCTAAAAACACAATAAAAGTAAAAAAAAACCAAAACATTATTAGTAGGGATGCAATGGATATTTTAATTATTCAGCAGATTATTTTTTTTGATTAATTGATTAATCGTGTCTATTAAATGATAATGAGAAAAATGCCCGTTAGAATTTCCCAAAACTCAAGGTGGCATACTCAAAATGCTTGTTTTATATGGCCAACAGTCCAAAGATATTCAATTGCTACCATATATGACAAAGAAAAACATGAGGTTCTCACATTTGAGAAGCAGAGTCCAACAAATGCTTTGGCATATTTGCTTTTAAAATGACTGAAAAGACAAATTTCTCCATCTTCATTTATAAGTTTCACAAAGGTAGGTACTGGACTTCATTACATGGGTTTTTATCTTTTTCCACTCACTTTATATTATGTTTAACATGTAAATAGCCTCTGATCATGTGAGTTTAAGCCAACATACAGAAGGTGACTGACCCACTAGGTTAAGGTGACATGTAGTTAAACTCAGTCTTTAGAAACAGAGGAGATGATCTATTGTATTTGGGCGTTTGCAGGAGTGCAGGTCCATTAGAGTGTGTGCTAGCAAGCAATAATTATGCCTAATTATATGGAGCTGTTCATTGAAACTTACTGCCATAGGGTGAATAATGAAATGGTAATGCACACACACACACATACACACAGGCACACAAGGGTGATAAGCCTGCTGGGACTGCTGTAGTACTCCATCTCCAACCAGTCTAAACACAGGGCAGTGTTTTCCTCCACATCAAAGGGCTCTTCATCACAATAAACCTAATCTTATTCCAGCATAGCTTCACCTCCACTCTAAAATACAGGCAAAAATTTTCACAAAGTGATTTCAAGGTGGAAATGACAATAGAATTACAGCCATTAGAGGTTATAGAAAATGTACCGGTATACTGTCAGGCAGGTTTGATCTGGCTATCCAGGTGGTTTTGTGGTTATGTCCACCATCCAGTAGTGTTTATATAAATTACTTTGCTTGCTTATTTTTCAGCTGTGGTCTTTGTAATGTTGTAGCAGGCATTAGCTCTAATGATGGTTGCCTGCATCAGTGTGAAAGCTTCTTCTTGACAGTGAAACAAGGTTTGCATGCTGTGTAACTTGACCTGCATAAACGTGTTGTAACAGGCTAATGAAGCCTCTTCCATAGTTCTTGTACAGTGTGTGTGTGTGTGTGTGTGTGTGTGAGATTGGTATGTGGGAAGGTGGGGGGCAGGGTCTGCTTTGACACCCTAATCCTGCAGCCTAGTTTGGCTTTGTGTGGAGACCTTAGCTGGGAGGCGAGAGGGACGGAAAGAGTGAGAGAGAGAGAGAGAGAGAGAGAGAGAAAGAGGGAGCGGGAGAATGAGGGGGTGTCAGGGGCAGTCAATTGAAGAGGGGGGGAGCCGGTAGTGCGGGGTTTGAGAGAGGGCGAGAGGGAGGGGAGTGATGGGAAGGGAGAATGAGGGAGATGGGGTTTGTACATTCTTCTGCTCTCACTATGAAAGGAAACAAAGGATGCTGAAGGGCCTGACTTATGACAGCAGGACTTCTTAGAGTTTGCCTGTTAGCCTGTTAGCTGGTTAGCCTCCGCTGACCTGACTGCCTGTGTTCTGTCACTGGCCTCTTCTTCTCCCTCAATCTGTTTGTGCATCTCTCTCTCTCTGCTGAAGACGTCTCATCGCTGCTCTGCTGGCTTCCCTGGCTTCTGCATGTGAGTTATTCTGCCTGTGTCTGTGTGTGTTAAAACAATTTAGTAGGGGTCTTCTGTGGTCATTGCACAACATACTTTTACTATATTTTTTTTCCTGCAGCTTGGTTAGTGTTTTTTGTCACATAGACAGACTAATAAGCTAGACATGTGGTTGATTCTGTGGTGTGGATCTGCTCTTTCTCCATCTACCCCTCTCTTTGCCTCTTATTCATCTCTCTTTTTCTTAGCAGTAACAGGTAAATCTTCTGCATCTGTCATATACAAGTGAGGAAAAGCTGTGAGTAGCAGAGGTATATGCCCATTCCCTCTGAGCTGGAAGAATGAGAATAATACACAGAGCTGACCAAGCATACCTGAAATAGGTCTCTTCTGGTCCTCAAATAAACTGGAAAAATTTCAGATTTCAGCGCCTGTCTAGGGTAAAGCTTTATCCAAATGTGTGTATGCCGGAGAGCTAATGCTAAATGACAGCTGGCCACATCTGCTTTTGTTGGAGTCAACACACAAGCCTTGAGTGCAAATGCTGCCCTGCCTAAATATTTAGCTGTGGTTTTTTGTGGCTGAAGGGCAGACGGCTTGGTTGCTGGCTTGGCAGCGGTGTTGGCACATTGTGGGTCAGTCTGGCACAGGAACTGAAATTAAGGGTGGGTGGGGCTGCCTCTCTGGCTGTCTGTCACTTAAGAAGAGAGGGTGGCTGTGTGGCAAAGACATGAGAGGTTTTATTTCAGAGTAAAGCAGAATATTGGACTATTGATTAGCAGTGGCCGATATGGACAAAATTAGTACTGCACTAATCATCACAGCATTATCTTGATATTTATATGTTTATTGACGTCTAATTTAAAATGGCAGAATCAGATTTCAGATTTTGTGACAGATTTTGGTCAAATTGAACTTATGATGAGCTGAAACTATTAGTCGATCGACAGAAAATTAATCAATAACTATTTTGATGATCAATTAATTGCTCAAGTAATTTTTTAAACAAAATGCCCCAAATCCCCTGCTTTCACCTTCTCAAATGTGAAAATTTGCATTTGAGTTTTGAACTGTTGGTCGAACATAATTTGAATATGTCACTTTGGGCTTCAGGAGATTATGATGGGTATTTTTCACAGTTTTCTGACATTTTATAGACCAAAAAATTAATCAAGAAAGTAATTAACCGATAATGAAAATAATTTGTTGCATCCCCTATTAATTTAGAAATGACAATTGTGAACATGATATCTCAATATGAGAATTTGAAACAATACAATTATATATAGGGATGATACGTTATAATATTAAATTATCCCCTAGCCCTAGTCTTGCTTATTGAGGTAGACTCATAGCCAGGCAGGCACATAGACAGTTTGCCCTCATAGCTCTCCACACACACACACACACACACACACACAGACTCTGGCTATGGGTACTGATTTTTAATAGGCAGCCAGCAGGAGAGGAAAACACACACAGATGCAGGGCTTTAGACATTGAAACTATTGCTGTGTGAGTGTCAAGCCCTTGCTGCTACTGTTACTAGTGTGTGTGTGTGTGCATGATACCCTGGGAGATAGTTGAGAGCAAGAGCTGACATCCTTGTCTGGCTTTTTGCAACTAAAAGAAGAGAAAAAATGTGTGTGACCGTGTGGCTGTATAAATCTTGTGCTGTTACAGATTCATTTTTACTACTGCTTATTAAGGTAAGCCTCACACCCTAATCTCACCATCTTTATTCAGAGCGTCATTATGTTCTGGCTTTTAGAGGAATGTGCTGTGTTTCAGTATTTCCCCCCTTGATTTTAGAGCTCCGGCTAGGCAGATGCAATGTAATTCTCTAATGGGCCTCATTGGAGGAAGAGCTCCACTCAATAGCCATCAGTCAATTATAGTCGATAAGACAAAGCAGAGGACAGCGGGCTCTCTTGCTGTCACTGTTCAGAGTGTCACAAGATTGACCGTCTCTCTTTTGAAATTGGATTCACTGCCGGGTGAGAGGAATGTTTACGGTAACAAGGCTGTGCCAGATAAAAATGCCTCTGGTCTCTAGGAAATAAAATCTTGTCACTTCAGATGGATGAAGGCTAGTGTCACAAGAGTAGCATCAATTCTCCAAAAAATGTGGACATTAGACATGATAGCCCTCTGTTCTTTCTATTTGTTGTTCCCCTCAGCAAGAACTGCTGCAAGTAATTAAAAAGAGAGGTCAGAAGATGACTTAGAATGCTTAGTATGTGTGGACAGTGAGCCCTCAAGGGTTGAGAGGAAGGTGAAGAGGTTAGTGGAGTGGAGGGATGGAGGCAACAAAGAAGGTGGGTTTTGATGAAGGTGGATGCAGGCTGAGGAAAGAAAAAACAGTCTTCCAGCTGAGCCCCTTATGATGTTCTCTAACCATCATGACATAAGAAATGCCTCCTTTCTCTCTCACCCCTCCCTCTTGTGCTTTGGTTCATCTCCCTCTTTGACACATTTGCTCTCAGTTTTTATTTACTCTACCCCACCACCCCCTCTCCCTCCTGGTGCTTGTTTGTAGATGTACCCTTTCCCTTTTCTTTACAGCTCAATTACATGGCGAAGCCTGTAGTCAGCACAGAAGGGTGAAGGGGGTCAAATGATCAAATGATGCTTTCCACTCTGCTGTAAATATAGTGTAAGCTACAGCTTGTCCCTTGTGAATGTGTGATTTGGCATAGGTGCTAAACTTCCCTCCATCCAGCCTTCCATTTCTCTCCATTTCCCTGCATTGCACTACCTAACCCCCCCCCCCATTCCCCAGGCGGCAGGCCACATATTGACCTTTGAATCCTCCCATTTTTCTCTTATGGAGGCACTCAAAGCTCAAACAGAAAGGGGAAATGGAGTGTCGGTCTGAATATGTAAAACTGCAGGCACATACATTAGAGAGATAAAATATACACAAATATATATCCGAGCATAACACACATTTGTTCATGCACACTCGCACAGGAAATATTGTGATCCTTCGGTGCCTCCGAGTTTTTTATTTTCCTTTTTAAAGATTCAGGGTCAGGGTCATTGTTTACCATTGAATGCTTGAGTCCATTCCTCCATATTTAATGACGAAGCTGTTTGTTCTCAGATCAAAAGATTAGCTTCACTGAGACATAACTTGATGGATCAGTGTGTGCTAGGGGCTGCTTGGCCACCGAGGCTGCTAGCCAGAATTCGGAGCCGCCGCGGAGAATAGCCCTCTATTGTGTGGTTGTCAGGCTGTTCGGCTGCTGTGGTGCGCACACTCAGACACGCTGGCATGCACGCAGACATATACTGATGTACACACATACAAACAGAGACACTTATCACCAGAAAGAGTCAGTATCAGGTCAGCCGGCTCGGCCTGTGGACAGCGCTGTATTGTTGCTAGCCTCCAGCTCTCCTGGACATTTAACAGTGCAGGCATTCAGCTGTTACTGGTGACTCAGGACCAGCGGGCAGCGCTGCAACCAGTGTGACCAACAACACCTGCCTTCACACTACCACACTGTTGTGTTCAAGAGGCTTGAGGAGCAGAGAACCGGCAAAGATAAATCAAGAATATTTTGTTTAAGACATTTTGGAAAAATACTTGATCAATAACTGAATAACATAACTAAATAAAAAATATGTGTCAATATGACGGGAAATAAGATGTACTCTATGATGGGGAAAAGGTTTACACAGTGTACCTTTTTATGAATTAATATAGGTTAAACATGAAACGTAAGGAGCAAGCAAAATAAAGTATTACCCGTGGTGAGATGAAGAAATGGGATAACATGGGGAGGATTTTAATCAATTTGTTCTGTTCACATAGCCCTATTGAACTTATTGCTTCTTCACTTGACCTCCACCCTGATGACTCCCACTGAGAGCCTGTAGAGATTAATGTAAAGGACACAGTGTGATCCCTATTCATTGCACTCCAGCATTAATATCCAGTGGAAACTTTAACCACTGAGATCTTGTATTGACATTAGTGAGCTTTTCTAGCTTCCTGCCAAAACAATGTAAATGTCACGTCAAGTGGCTGTTTGACTTTGACACCTCTTGCAGCCCTGCTGTTTTACTGGCATATTTTCCACAAGGTCCTTGGTCTTCCACAGCTTTGTTGCTGGTCCTTTTTTTTTTTTTTTTTTTTTTTTTTTTTTTTTTTTTACATCCATCTTGTTAGAGAGGTCATATATGGGAGCATAGTTACATGGTTTGTGAGTTAGAGGTGCTGTCAGTCAGCCCTCTCTGAGTGAATCAATATGTCTTTTGTCTGCAAAAGAGCGAGCCTCCACCCCATCAGCCTCAGCCCACAACAGTGTCTGATATGCAGAAACACAGTGGCATCTTACATCCCCAAATCAACCACAAGCAGCCAAAAAACACTCAGTCAGTGACCTACTTCTCTGTCTTTTGAACAGGTCCCATGTGGATATGGATGTGTTTCAACATTTTTGGCATTTTGGTGACGCTGTCATTTAGTGATGAGTTCAGTTGTTATAAGCTTTTATGTCACACTGCAAAGTTTCTGTATTTTGCAGGTTTCTTTCTTCTTGGAAAAAGGCCAGGGTTCTCTTTTTCCCAAATTTAAAATTTAAATTTAAAATCTGTATACCTCATTGTGTGGATTCATTTTTATGTTTGGTATTATGAGGCCAGCTGTGGCACTAAAACTGAGCTGGTGCCCTGCCGTGACTGGATGAATGTAACTGATAGGGAAAACACAGACTTTTGTAACAACATTGACAGTTAAAGTGTAGGTATTTAATGTGGATCGCTCAGATTGGAGTGGGGACAAACACTTACTGCCAAATTGCGATGTACATAGCACCAGTATCACATTATGATGATGAAGTATTTTATTATTGTGTATGCATGCAACTATGCACAACCTGCATATAAATCAAATCCACAACAATGTGACTTTATCCTCTTACACAAGCAGTGCTGGGGTTGTGTTTTTTTGTTTGTTTGGTTGTGTCAGTGTCTTTGGTCATCTTTTTCATCACTATTTTAACAACAGACACGTGGTTATCCTTGCTAGGTCTATTTTACACCTTGCCACGTCTAGTGACAATAAGCAGTGTTAAGCTATACCCTTGCTGCATCCACAGAGCCATAATATTGCTTAGCCTTATACCTTCACCCTATCTCTTTGTCTCTCTGCCCTAATTTTTCTCTTTCTTCATTTATTGTAGTTAAATTCCAGGCTTGGAAAAGCTTGTACGTTGATGTTCCTTTTAAATAGGACATGCAGCTAAATCTTATTTAACAGACCGCCTTTTAATTATGTGTGCGGAGACAACTGAGGCACATTCAGTTCATGCTGACATCAGCAAGATTTTTGCTTCTGGTAAAAATGCTGCAAGGGAAAATGCTCCAGACGCACCAGACAAATGATCTTTTAAATGCCCCTTGCCTTGTCGATGTTATCATTCAAGTATTCAGTAGGAAATTCACCACACTACTATCTATCAACTATCACATCTAACAATTGCAATGTCACTTCCTGTGTATGTGTGAGAGAGAGACATCCAGTGGGTGAGAGCTGGTCATCTGCTACCACAACCCTCCTCTGGTGCCCTGTGGTGCCAGTGTAACCAGCCTGGCAGTGTGATCCTGAGGCACTTGTGCGCACACACACACACACGTACACACACACACACCACCAGGGCACGGCTGAGCTAATGACTCATCTCTCTGCCCCCCCTTCTCTCTCTGTCTCTCTGTCTGTTCCTCTGTATTTCTCTGTCTCTGTCTGTTCAGGGGACATCACTCAGAAGGGCTATGAGAAGAAAAGAGGCAAGCTGTTGGCACCGTACATCCCTCAGATACAAGGTAAGGCACACAGGCCTGCAGGAAATGTATTGTCCGGAGCAGGTTTTATCTTTGCTCTGGCTGCCTGTTAGCATAGCAGTTAGCATGGTGCCCTTGCAAGAGCAAATCGAATGAGATAAAAAGTATCTTATAATGATGATAATGATGATTATAGGAGTAGCTTAATTTACATATAGCATATTTTACTTTCGTTATTAAAACAAATCTTATTACAGCCTGCAGAGACAAGTAAAAGAAAGAGAAAATCATACAAAGGCAGAGAGAAGAGAAATCAAACATAAACAAACAGCATAAAAGCAAAGCAGGAGTTTTGATATCAGAGAAAGCAGAATGAACATCACATGGTCATAAGGTTGTAATGAAGGACACAGTGGCTTTTGACACATCTATACTTTACTCATCTGGATAGATATGTCTCTGCTGGTGTGTCCTTGATTCTTCAGATCGGGACTTTAAATGTGGTCCTGTGATCCTTGGGTCTGTTATTAATGCCATAGCCCTGCATCAGCCACATATCATAGTGTATGTAGGGGCCAAATGAAAGTAGGTGCTAACCAACCAAGGTAAGGAAGACATACTGGCAAGGAATTGAAAATATTAGGTGTCTCTGCTGGAATAATAAGTGGTTTAGATTTTGTCTCATTTCATAATGCAAATGCTAAGCTCTTGATAGGATGTCATTATGCGATTTAGGTAAGTTACCTTGTCTTACAGACTGCTAATTATTTAGAGGAATGTTTTGCTTTTTTATTTGTCAGTTAGTGCGTATTTGTGCCTGCCATCCTGTGTTAGGCTGTGGATGTTTGAGAAAAGAGGTTTTAACTTTGTAAAACAGGGAGACGTGACGTTCCACAGCTGTATGTTACTACTTATTTTCTGTCTATGGCTTTTGACTGTGTAGGGGGCTACATGCATCAATTCAGAGTATTTATAGACCCAGTCGTGCAGTCAGTCAGTCAGTCCCAGCCGCCTCGGGCAAACTGTAAGGTCGAAGTGGTTTGTGGTGAATACCAGAGAGGACTCGCTGTCTGTATGCTTCATGCTTCCCCGTCCTCTGTCCAGGGTCCATGGCAGTCTTTGGTTTGGCTTGCTATCAGAACACCAAGCCTCAGTGGAAACCAGAGTCTGGTGTGGGCCGCTTGCTCAAGGCTTTCCGCTGGAGTTAGCAGGCCTGTTATTTAGCTTGGGCTGATTATCTCCTTCATTCTCTATCTTTCTCATGCTCCCTGACCCTCCTTGTTATCATAGATTTCTGTGTTTCATTTCTGTTGTTCGTTGTTAGATCCTTTCAGTCTGGATCCTAACACCTAAAGAACAGAAGTGATAGATATAGGGCAGAAATAGATGGGTTTTGGAGCGGATGAGATTCCTCATATACAACACATGCTTTCAGAAGGATGAATGGATGTGTTGGGAATTAATGACACATCCATGCAGCACAGTAAATCAGTGGGTTGGGGTTTAACAGCTGTAGTGTTGAAATTGGAGATCAATAGACTGTAGCCTTCTGAGCGCCATACAAAATTTCATAAGCTGTTTTACTGCCTTATATTTCACTGTTGTCATAGGACTGTACATGTGCCAAGTGAAATAAAGTACAAAGCCATGTTGTTAACATCTATAAGAAAGTAGATTCACTTCCTTTTAATTATATTATAGTGGTTGGGCATCACTGAGGGTAAATAATTGCTTTAGGTGTTGAACATACTGGGAAGTCAAACATTAAGGAAAAGTTAGCATGTGCATAAGTTTACCAGTGTCAAATTGAGCTCTGTGGAGGAATTTTTGTACCTCTTCTGTGAGATATACAGGTATGTGGTGTGCCCAATCTCATCTTAAGTGATGCTTAATTTTCTTAATATGAATGCTGTTGATGAGTCCTAGCTCTTTTTAACTGAATTTGCCATCCATTTGTTTATATTAGGCATATGTCAGATATACAACTGTGAACTTGATGCAAGTCATTAGCTAAGTCTCTAGGAAGTGAGACATAGCACATGTGTCATCAGCCACCATACCGGTAAGTGTTGGCATCAGACAGGTGCTAAAAATTCATCAGGGTTCGCTATGAACCAATAACAACAACTGCTGTGACAGAGCACGGCTCTGATTGGCTCAGTGTAGTGTGTCTCTGAAGTGTGTTCTGCCCAGCAACCGGGTCTGGTGTCCTGGCTTGTTTTATAGACCTCTGAGAGCTGGATAAAGCTTGTCGTGTGACTGGGCTGTCAGAGCGATATAAGGGACCAGCATATATTGATGTCTCTAGACGTGCTCAGGAGATGCTGTGTGTGTATCTCAGACTCCATGTATCATGCATCCTTAAATGTCCTCAGGTCTTTGTACATTGAATCTTGTATAATATTTGAAACTCGTGTTATTGAATAGATTTAGTTGAAGCATGTGCGAATGTTGCTCAGCATTTCGGTGTGTCCGCTGCTGCTGTGTGAGAGTTGCTGACAGTGTGGAGCTCACTGATCCCCACTAAGCTGCCGCTGAAAAGCCGGGCGGGCTGATGGCTGGCTGGCCGGCCGGGTGTCTGACTGGCCAGCCAGCTTGGTGTCGGATCTAGCTGGCTGAATGTGACGTGGTAGAACTCTGTCCTCAAAGGGCTGTTTTCTAATTGGTATACTTGCAAAGGCAGCCACTCTGTGTGGTTCATTTGGTCAAAGGGTCAGTAAAGGTTGCAACATCATAGCATCCTCAAAGCTGTCCACAGTCTGCTCATGGATGCTTTTTGGCTACACTGTTAATTTTGGCATCCACTTTTGGATTTGTAGTCTTTCTATTATTCCACAATGTGACTATAGTTTCAGTCACATTTGACCTCCACAGAGGATGTTATGTGTTTTAATTTTTAATCAAGTTACTGTTAGTTTAAGTTTCTGTTCAGATTAGACCACCTATTCAGCTATAATTTAGAAACTCTTTTACAGTAATTCTACCTCTTATCAGTTTTATTATCTATATACAAAACTGTCAAGCACTAGCCAATGATAGAATAGCAGCTTTGACTGAAGTGTATGAATATAGCAGGACTGTTGTGATGTCAATGATGAGTCATGATGTGTTATCAGGTTAAATGTGTTGGAATATCACTGCTGACACCCAAAGTTATTCTTTTTTGTATAAATTACTTATCTTTGTAGCCACTCATAACACTTCCTTGGGGAAGGAAGCCTCCAAAAGTGGTAGACATCAAACAACAGAAAAACAATATCAAGATGTCCGTAAATGCATCTTATACTCATGCAGGGAACATGGGCAGTGCAAGGGTAAAGTTCTTGCCTACCTCCACAGAGAGATGGGATTCAATTCGTGGTAGTGATGTTTGCAAATGAGAATTTGCAGGGATTAATGTCTCTGTCACTGCATATTTTAGCATATGCATTCAGTTAGCATGTTTAATTGGAATAAATGAAATAAATATTTTATCAAAATTGAATTTCTGTTTGATTTAGCTATGTTTCCTGTATAACACCTACGTAACGTGAGCCTAAGCTTATATTGTTACAAGTTCTCGTCACACATTGTCACCTCTACAGGGGCTTTAGTACTTTACTCACACAAAAATGTAATGTATTTAGTTATTTGTTGTGCTGCTGCTTTGATGTTTATCTGTAAGTACAAAACATGCAGTGTTTAGGTATCAGAAACTAGACAGTTTTGTTGGAATAAATCTTTCAAGTACAGGCGGAAACCAGCAGGAGGCTGTGGAAACATGGCACTAGTTGGTATTGTTTATCGAGACAGAGCTACAGAACTACAGAAGCGTCCTTTTAAACTTTATTCTCCTCTTTGCCGCGCTCTCAGGAAAATAGACCTTGTAAAGCTGTCGGATGTATTGCTGAGTTATAGTACAGATGTTTCTTTGACTACTTCCTGTTCCAACGTGTCTGAAGTTGTCCTTCAACTCTGCCTAAAATAACTGCTAAGGCCTTTTTACTCAACAAGGAAATACAAGCAAGTTGTTGAAGAGGCATTTCTTTAGTTAGTGTGTTCATATTACATATAAATATTACATTTTCATATGTGCATTTAGATCTTTAATGTGCAAAACATTATACATCAGAAGATGAAGATTTTCTGTCACGTTTTAC
Source organism: Siniperca chuatsi (assembly GCF_020085105.1). Taxonomy (NCBI): domain Eukaryota; kingdom Metazoa; phylum Chordata; class Actinopteri; order Centrarchiformes; family Sinipercidae; genus Siniperca; species Siniperca chuatsi. The sequence goes on along the minus strand of NC_058053.1, from coordinate 12,549,292 downwards.
ATCTTCTGTGTGTCATGGGATAAAAGCTCATCAGAATTCTTCAAGTACATCAGTATGAGAGCATGAGAAGAAGAAGTGAAACCCATGGTAGAAGACTACTAATAGAGCTCAAACCGTGACCCTCCCTCAGGCGACAGTCTCGGGTTTCCCCTCTGATGCTAACCACTAGTTACTTAATGAAGCGCAAATAAGAATTGCATAAGATAAAGGATGAATCACTGCCTGCGTCATGCAGAGCACAGAAAAGTTGACAAGTTTGAGAGTTTGATAATTTTAGAATGCTCTTGTTAGAAGATGTTGTCGTTTTGACATATTCATGGTGCTTAATCACCTCCTTTCTGTTACGTCTGTGTAATTTGCATTTGCTTCCCTTGGAAAGCTAAAAGGCAGCTGGAAGGCTGCGAGAGAGGCTGGTTTAATTAAAGTGAATACTTTCTCAACTCCAAGCTACTGTATTAGAAGAAAGCAGCCTAAATAGGGATTACCATTAAGCTTGTGGACACTTGATCTGATCGAGCAATATTCAGCAGCATTGCTCTATGTCCAAGGCACATTCTGCACACAGTGTATGTGCTCATATTTCTGCTGATATTTCTGCTTTTGAGCATTAGAGGAAGATATAACTTTGGTTTTTGTCCTGTTTATAAACTATCCTCTCCCTGCTTTGGTCTTGTCTCTCTGCAGGTGTAGATCCTTCTCTGCAAATTGACAACAGGATCCAGGCCTCCTCCCAAGCTGTTCTCCCAGGTTCGAAACACAACAAGTCCCGGGCGGCCAACACCCGGGATGAACGCTTCAGATCTGGTAATCATGTGTCCATGCTGCCAGAGAGTTTAAATGTCTGGTGCTCTTCTTTAATACTGAAGCTAAACTGTGCTAATGTGTTCTCTTAGATTTGCACACAGAAGCCGTCCAAGCAGCTTTGGCAAAGTACAAAGAGAGGAAGATGCCAATGCCCTCCAAGAGACGATCTGTGCTAGTTCAGTCTTCTGTTGAGGCATGCACCCCGCCAGGTGAGACCTCTGTTCCGTTGTTCACCGAGGGCAGAGTTTATCTTGTTCACACACAGCCTAGGTTTATGCTCGCATCAGGTTGTTTACATGTGTTCCCATGAGCATTGGAGTGTAGGATGCTGACACTGTTGTGTTCAGTTATCAAAGCTGATGTTGCCAAGCATTTGCTACTGGAAAGAATCGTGCAGTTTGATGAATGTGTCCATTCTTTGTGACTATAAAGGACTCGCCTTCTCGCCGTCGTGTTCCCAGGCAGACGTTCCCACATGAGTTGCATAATGGATGCATAATCAGATTTTTAACATAGTCTCAAAATGTCGACCTTTCGCCTGCTTTTATAACAGTTTGTATTGTGTGGGCCAGTTCATTTAAATATTTGTCATTTTACTGCATTCTGCAGCTTCTTTTTGTAGAGATTTTCAGGGCCCAAAAATCCCTTTTTTGTGTTGTTAGTTTTTCCCAAATATTTCCCAAAAAAAGCATTTCATCTTCCAATGAGTCAGTAAGATATCTGTGTAAGATTTCATGACAGAAAATGTGCCAGTCTCTCAAACACTGCAGTGGCTTATCATTGGTGTGTAAGAGTTAATTGGTGGGAGGCCTTAGAGCCTCATGTCTTGGGTAAAGAGAGAGGACACAGCGGTGGAGCGAGTAACCGGATTAAGAGCTCAGACATTGGGGTTTTAACAGGAGAAGGAGGGGGCTCTTCGTGGTTGTTTTCAGTCACTCTGAGTGATCTACTGTAATCTATTGGTATATTGTGCATAGGTAGGACTGACAGACCCACAAAATCACATACTACACATAAAAGACATTCTGGGGCTCTGCTACTTTTTCGAGGCAGCTATATGTGTTGGTGTGCACACAATGGTATGGTTGTGGTTGTAGTTATTTCAAAATTTCGTCTTAAGATTAGATTTTAAATGGCAGACTTTTTGACAGATTTTGCATTAGCAAAAGTTATCAGGGGCCATTAGTGGAGTTAATAATGGAGTAATATGGAGTAATATTTTGATGAACAAGTGCCAATATTTTTGGTATCTGTATTTAACACACATGCACACTGATTAACTTTCTCCTTTTCCATCTCTTATCTTGCTAATCTGCAGTGGCTGGTTTACATCTGGTCACACTATGTGTCTGACCACTCCATGTCTGATTGTGAAGAACCAGTAGTAATGTGAGCAAAATCATTTTACTGCCAAACCTGTCATTCAATACAATGTGGCGTGATTGGATGGTAGAAGCCTTATTCAAACAACATACAGTAAATGTAGCCACTGTACAGACCAACAGTTATAATATACACAAAACTTTGGAACTCATGGAAAACATGAAAAAACTCTTTTATAAATGGCTGACATTAAAGTTCTTCTCCAATGTATTTCTGTCAATCAGTTGGTCAGTCCACCACATTGCTCCAGACTAAAATATCTCAACAACAATTTTTGGTACTTACATTCATGGTCGCCAGAGGACAAAGCCTACTGTCTTTGGTGATCCCTTGACTTCTCCTCATAAAATTTGCTTCAGGTCATGGTCCCCCTCAGCATGGATTGTAATCACTTTGGTGTTCCCCTGACTTTTCATCTAGCGTCATCGTCAGGTCAACTTTTCTATTTGTCCAGTACTTTGGCTTAGAACCAGATACCTGCAAAACTAATGACATTCCCATCATCCTCAGCTATACTTTGTGTCTAGTGCTAATTAGCAAATGTTAACATGAACATGGTAAACATTATACCTGCTAAACAGCATGTTGACATTATCATTGTTAACATGTTAGCATGTTGACATTAGCATTAGCTCAAAGTACCGCTGTGCCCAAGTACAGCCTCTTAGTCTTGTTTTCAGTACTAGTAGACAACTTAATAAGTAATCAGTAAAAGAGATTTACATTATACTGCATAGATGAAGGGTAGAATGAACCTGGTGGCTCCAATATGTAGGATGCCATTTGTACATAGTCAGTATAGTAATTGTCACTTTCAGGCACCAACTATTATGATGTTGCTTCAGCCAATAGGATTGAATCGATATCTTTTCTATATAAACAAGTCAGTGAAAACCAGCTCATGCTTTAAACTGCTGGGCTGAAGCTTTATTAATGTACAGGTCTTTGTTTGCTTGAACACAATAGTTCATTGGTGCTAGAATAACTGACATATTGGCATATCTGTTACCGTCTCTGCTTAGGTTTTCTCTCTTTTATGTCCCTCCCTACCTCCAAATCTTCCATCACTGCCTGTCTTTCTCTGACTCACTCTTCACTATCTATTCTTGTTTTTTGCTGTTTTTCTGTGACTAATACCTCTTTTTCTCTTTCAGTTTCTTCCCCATTCTTTCCATCTCTCTATTTCTACTTTGTATTTGTTCTTTGACCCGCTCTTTCCCTCTCCCTCTGTGTAATTGTGTCAAGGTTACTGAGATAGGGAGAGAGATTGGAGAGAGGCAGAGGAATAACAAACAGAATCATAAATGCGAGATAACCCCCACGAGTCTGCTGGTTGTAGAGACATTAAATTTTAGCTTGTTATAATCAAACCTCCTCTAGCCTTCCTCTGACAGCCTCTGCAAGGCCATGAGAAAGCTTGAGGAAGGTAGCAATTATTTTAATAGTTTATCAATTGATGGACTTTACTTGATATTACATACTGTGAGTGATTAGGAGGCAGATTAATCACATGAAGGCTCATTAGTTTAGAGAACATCATCAGGCATGTTCTGATCACATACACAGGTTTATTCTCTGTTTTCTAAATGTTTCTCTCTCATCCTCTCAGTGGACCTGGGATAGATTTTCCATATTAATAAAGCTTTGTTTTGTAAAGTATGCTCTGAGACTTTAGTATAATATTTGGAGACGTGTGAATGAGTTTTGTACTTTTTACGGGGGCTGCAGAGCAGACACTGCTGTTTCCTTCGTCAATGATGAATAATGGGGGAAAGTGTGACCTTTCATGGTAATTTTGAAAACAGTTGTTGTGTATTTCATTTTATCGTAGAAAAGGTTTCAGTCGTAGTCATCTGGACACTGTTTTCAGAATCAAGACATTTCGGCTCCCATCCGGAAGTCATTCTCAATTGTGAAAAAATTGGACGGGAACTGGAAATTTAAGCTACTCTGAGTTACATAAGTCCTGCCCTCAGGAGGGAATCTGCCTGAGTATCTGTTAATAGCTAGTTTCACCTGAAACTGACCTAATAGTTTCAAGATGGCCCAGTAATCAGTAATCAGGCCTATTGTTCTCTGGCTGCATCTACTTCATCACTGTTAAGTGCCTGATTAGCATGTGATAGGCGTGACCAAGGTGATAATACACTCTGATAGACTTTGGGCAGATTAAATCTCAGACCACCATTTCTGTTCAAAGAGGGGTTCTCTTTCTTCACAAAAATTCCTTGACGCCCCCTTCAAACCAACTCTTCTCTCTACTAAGAATCTTCACCTTGCTGTCTTCAAATGTGTGGTTTGTAGCTTTTAAATGCAAATGCACGGCGCTCTGTAATCCTGAGTTAGCGTGTCGTCTGTGCTGATAAAGTCTTTTGTGAAGTGGCTGTTTGGTTTCGCCTATGTACCGTTCTTTGCAGTTTTCCTCACTGCACTGAATGGAGTAGACAACATTGCTCTGTTTCTGTGTTGGTAACTTGTCCTTAGGGTGAACGAGTTTCTGTCTTAAAGTGTTGCCTGGTTTAAAGAAGACAGGAACATCGTGCTGTCTAAAGATCCTTTGTAGTTTTTCAGACAGTCCAGATACATAAGGAATGGAGACACCGTTCCTTCTTGGTTCAGTTACACTTTTGTCCTGTTTTTTGGCTCTTTTAACTTTGTTGATAGCCCAAGTAGGATAACCACAGGCTGAGAGTGCATTCTGGACATGCCTTTCCTCTTTCTTCTTACCCTCTGAGCCTGTGGGCACTTCTTTGGCTCTGTGTTGTAATGTCCGGATTACACCCAGCTTGTGCTGTAGTGGATGGTGTGAGTCAAAGAGCAGGTATTGATCTGTATGTGTTGGTTTCCTGTACACTTCTATCTGGAGCTTTCCGTCCTCTCCTCTGAGAGTAGAACAATCAAGAAAGGCCAAGCGGTTCTCTTTTGCATCCTCACGCGTGAACTTGATGTTGGGGTCCACCGTATTAATATGCTCCAAGTCTTGTTTCTTGATTTTCACAAAGGTGTCATCCACGTAACGGTACCAATGACTTGGTGGTGTGCCTGGGAACGAGGATAATGCCTTCTTCTCAAACTGTTCCATGTACAGGTTGGCCACAATGGGAGAGACCGGAGAGCCCATAGCACAGCCGTGAATCTGTCTGTAGAAGTGTCCCCGGAATTGGCAGTAGGTTGTGTTGAGACAGATGTCTAATAGTTTACATATGTGTTCAGGTGTAAGCTTGGTCCTTTGCTGCAAGGTGGAGTCCTCCTGCAGTCTTCTCATCACCGCTGTCACTGCTTCTGAGGTTGGGATGCAAGTGAACAAGGACACTACATCATAAGAAACCATAACGTCATCTGGGTCCAACTGGAGATGTTTCACTTTGTCCACAAATTTCTGTGTTTTTTCCACATGATGTACTGAGCCATAACTGTACTTAAATTTCCAGTTCCCGTCCAATTTTTTCACAATTGAGAATGACTTCCGGACGGGAGCCGAAACGTCTTGATTCTGAAAACAGTGTCCAGATGACTACGACTGAAACCTTTTCTACGATAAAATGAAATACACAACAACTGTTTTCAAAATTACCATGAAAGGTCACACTTTCCCCCATTATTCATCATTGACGAAGGAAACAGCAGTGTCTGCTCTGCAGCCCCCGTAAAAAGTACAACTGAAACCTTTTCTACGATAGAACACTCCTGGACGAATGAGGGACTACACCGTCTGTATTTCATTTTCTCAAGTGGATGATGCCTAAGCCCATTTAGCCGTCTGCAGAATACAAATCTTTGACTGGCCTGCTATTGTGTAACTTCAGTGATCCTGTCGAAGGAACGGACATTTGTGGGAGCTTGGCAGATGAAGTGGAATGTGTTCATTTTGAATGATCCTTACCTTGCTTTGATGTTGTCCCCGTTTGGGCTATTTTTTGCTGAGACCAACTGCTCACAGTTGCCTCAAGGGAGAGACAGTAAAATCATCAGTGGCTGGGTTTGAGTCCAAGCCATAATAAGTTAAGCATACACTACACTTAGCAATGTTTATATATATATATATATATATATATATATATATATATATATATATATATATATATATATATATATATATACACCAACATTAGATAGGAAATTTGGTGTGGCTGTTTCAGTTTGTGTATGTATTATATGAAAGTACAGTATGTATGTATTTTTGCAAATTACTTGGAAGCAACATCTTCAAGCAGGAAAAGCAGAAATACTAGTATCAGTTAGGTAATATGTAAATGCACACTAAAAATAAAACTCTTTTTTGTCTTGAACATTGACATTTTGAGGACTGTAATTCACCATAAGATTTATAAGTTCTAACAATACCTAATGTAGACATATAGTTTTGTATAGTTTGTACCATAAATATTTATTTTAAAAGGCTGTCTTTGTTAGCTTTCTTCCTTTGATTAAGTTTACTGTCTACTTTTAGTGTGTAAAAACACAAACTCCAACCTCTTGTTTTCCCACAGGACCAATTTTTTTTTTTCATTCTCTCGTTGTCTACAATTATGAAAAACTCTAGTTTGTCTGTTGTCAAAGTCTATCACACTTTATCATTCATATATAGTACACATATAGTTGCAGTGGGCTGTCTTTATTCCTGTGTTAGTGTGGCTACTATTATTGGCAACACATACTCTACCAACAACTTCCATCTCCATCAAAATCATCTGGCCATCCCACTAGCTTATATGTACTCTCACCAGTATCTATAAGTAGAATAATGTATCATCAGCATATCATCTAAATCTTGCAGTTTTCCATTTGGTTATTTGCCTGGTGACATTGTAGACAGCCCCATGTCTTTTGTCCACTCTTGTGACGCTGCCCTGTCTTGACCTGACAAACACAGACACCTCCTCAGCGTCAGAAGACGAGGGCTCGCTGCGCCGGCAGGGACGTCTGGCCACCTCCACACCCTACCAGGGCCACCCAGCCGTTGAGCACTGGTTTAACCGTGTCATCCAGGGTTCGTCCACCTCATCCTCCGCATCATCCACCTCATCCCACCCGGGAGGGAGATCCGTCACCACCACCAACACCACAGCCCACGCAGCCCTCAACGCCAACGCCGCAGCTACCGCACTGGCCGACCTTATGGCACACACCCAGCTAGGTCAGTGACACACACGCAGTCTCACACGCCATCACATTTCAGTTGCAAGATCTGTATGTTTTTGTCCTCTTTTAACTGATGCAGCGCTCTCATCCAGTTAGTCCAGAGGTGAATGCGTTTTGCTCAATGTTAATCAAACTCTCTTTGCCTCCTCATGCTATTCGTAGAAATGTAAAAATGTGTGTAGTGTGGTTGCAAGCTGAAAAAGTAAGGTATTGTAGAGCTAGAATGAGATAATGTTTTCATGCCAAGCAAGGAAACAGTATTGGATGATTTCCTGTGTATAATATTCTCACTGTTCAAGTGTGCTGGTGGAAGAACCCTGAGACCTGTGCTTATCTGTATGGTTTTGAATTCCTCCATCTAAATATATACATAAATCATAAAGATTTTGTTTTACTTTTTCCATTGTCTTACATTTGCTGATATCAGCAGACCTTTGGTGCATTCTATTATTGCCAGCCAATCAAAATTTTTGGCATCTCAAAGGAGACGTCTTAACCTGTATTATGTTTCTACAACTGTAGCTCAATCACAGACAGACAGCGGTGTCTTACACATCTGCTACAGCCGAGGCCATATCTCCCTCCAGACGCACAAAAGCACTTGATGAGGCAAGACAAAGGAAACCAGCGACAGAGTTTTAATTCAAGTCTCTCTAATTAGTCGTCTGCGTCTGCCATCTTGCTGTCATTCAGTCATGTGAAAAGGGCTCACAGCCACTTCCCCATCAAGGCTACTCATTCCACGTTTCCATGCGAGTGTCACAAGCTAGTTAATGAGATTCAGTGGATTTATCTTTATCTGTTTCTCCGCAGCCGCAAAGTGAGATGGTGTCTTGCTTGTGTGTGTGTGTGTGTGTGTGTGTGTGTTCATGTGTGTGTGGACGTGTTGTTGGCAGAACGATATCCTATTAGGATGGAGCTGTCCAGCTTGTCTCCCCTCAAGGTTGCTGTCATAAAGTAGCAACAGTGACTGGTGCTGAATGGAGCTGTAAATACTGTAAATCTCCCATATTATCCCGTTCCTTGACCCCTCAAACTCTGATTCTGTCCATCATTCACTTAATATAATGACAATGACTAGCAGGCTATCATACATGAGCAACATGACCTTTGGTTTTGAAATCACACTTTTGTTTTACAGTATATGTAGTTAATGCAGTATATGTAGAAGTTATTTCGTGCTTTGGAGGGGAACCTCAGCTCTCAGGGTGCAGTTCTCCTTAACCGTGATTTACACCGATTGTTTTGGTTCCAACACTGTGTTACCATAGCACTTTAGTGTTAATAGGTTTACATTTTAAATCCAGTTCCCACCACACCATACCAAAGCACCTATACTCCCTAGCCATTTCATTAGGTACACCTGTAAAATCTAATGCAATTCAATACAATAGCTCAGCCATAAATTCAACCTTTACAACATTACCTTTGTAGTTTGCATTATATTGAGAGGTGTTTCTAAAGTTTTGCCTACCTCATTTACAAACATGAGGAAATGGGGTGAAGAATGTAAGTCCAGTACAACACCAACGCTAACTACGACTCTCTCTGACAGTGTCAACAAAAACGTAACATTGTTATCTTCCCAAATGTAGAATTGGTGGCAGATCTGTTGTATTGGATTGCTTTCTGTTGTAGAGGTGTACTTAATAAAGTGACCAGGGAGCGCACTAACATGCTTGTGTTATACAAATATGTTTGATTTGATAATCTTGGTTACCTCAAAATATTATAATAAATTTATTTGCCGATGTAGCATTGCCAGATGTTTTGGTGTTTCCCTCCAGGATTACTGATTTGGTTTGAAGTCTTGGCATTGTGTTATTAACTGATCTGTGAAACTTCATTGTGAGGCATCCTTTTTAGATTTAAGCATAGAAAGAGGGGACAAATGGAGGCTGTCACAATGTCCTCAGACTTGCCTGTTAATCATACTACACAGGCATCTTGTTCTCTGTGGATACGCTACTCACTGAGAGGAACATATCTGCTGAATAGAAACATTAATTCATTATCATGACAGGTAGTTAAAATGGAGGTAAAATGTGAAATCTCCACTCTCCACTTGCAGATGACAAAAAGGCTTTAGCTTCTCAATCAAATTCCTAAGATATCAGATCAGTTTGTTTGCAAGCTCATGAAGTAGATTTTCATTTAGTAACGATAGCCCAAAGTAGGCCTGGCGTTTGACCTTTTAACCCCCGACACCCCACTCATCACAGATAACCACTCAGCACCCCCTGATGTGACGGGGCTGTCGGAGCGCTCCTCGCTTCATGCGGAGCGGCCCCAGGTGGCCTCAGTGCGAGGTGTTTCCCGCGGCTACAACCACCACACCAGTGTCATGGAGACTGCAGATGGTGAGTTTCCTGCTCACGCACACACACACACACACACACACACAGTCACCTCCTTTTCCCTTTCTCCCCTGATGTCTGTCCCTCTGTCTTCTCCTTAGTCAGTCTGCCTGTCAGACTAGCACAAGCTGCTAACTGACCCTCTTGTGTTGCCATGGTAACACTGCACCTCTCCAGCCCCCTTTCCAAACACCTTGTTTCTACCTTAAAGCTTAATATGTCATTGACACGAATAAAAACACAATTAATAATGATTTATACAGGAAGATTGTTTCTTTTCTCTTGTTCTAAAAAGGAAAAGAAAATTATTTGAGTCAGGGTTGTAAACCAAATTATTAGAGGTGATTCTTGTGCTCAGTTCTTGTCATGTTGTTAGGGAATGAGTGCATAAAATTAACATCCTTCATTCATCATTCAAACAGCACAGTCTAGTATGCACCCAATATTGCCAGCAGTTTCCAGATGGGCCATTGCAGATATTGACAATTAAATGCTGTGCAGTGTAGAGATGGGTAACCAGTGAAATCAAACCAAGAGGATGTGTCATTACAATGCATAAAATACCAATTAAACTGATAATTTTTTAATATCACGTGACATTACCAGGGATCTACCTTGGGGGGGATTGATACATTAAGATGGCTGACACATAAAGGGAATGGGATTTGTTAAATCTGTGGATTTTTAAAACATGTAAACAGTGTGATTTTTATCCCTTCTGTTTGGTGTTCAAGATGCTTCAAACCCACGCTTCCTATGCAAGTTTTCCCACAAAAAAGAAAAAATAACTAAAACAGCAAAAAAATGGTATCTTTGTTGTTATGGTACAATAGTCTGTGTCTGAGCGCCTCTTCAGCTTACTCTCACCTACACCTAGCTGCTGGTAGATTTCTCTATGACACATTCACACACAGACACACACACACACACACACACACACACACACACACACACACAAAGTTAGCAGGACTGTTTCATTGACATCCTGATGTGTCTCTTCTCTAGGCTGTGAATGGAGAGGTGAAGGATCCCTCAGTTTAATGGATGGTATTTATAACTGTTCCTCCAACTCATTGGCAGTCTGCTATATGTGCACTCTGCTGCGTGTGCGTTTGTGTGTGTTTGTGTTTCTGCCTTCGCCTCCACTGTCAGGTCTAGCACTTGTGTGTGTTTTCAAAAAATATATGCAAAGCTACAGTGAATTCAGTCATTAGATTCTTCTGTATGTGTGTGTGTGTGTGTGTATGTTTGTATAACTGAGTGTGTTGCAAAGGCTTTATCTTTTTACAATATCTTCAAGCAATGTCTAACCTAAATGCTCTTCAAATTGATCACGTTGAAGCAGATTGTGTGAAAAAGCCTTTTCCATGACAGGTGTAACTGTTCGTTCGGGGTTGTGAATAATTACCATGTTGACATTTCTGCGCTCACACTGAGACACTAAGATTTGTCAGTTTATGTTTCTGAATACATTCTGTGACACAAGCTTGTTAGCCTGTAGCCACACAGCAGGTTCTTTGATGGCAGCTGTCTAGCACTGTTGCCATTTTGATAACGACACATAGTTGGGTGTAGAAAACATGCCACACAGTAACTTGGGTATCTGTACTCGGATACTGACGCTGTATGTGTTGGTTTCTTGATGGAGCATGCATACTGTGGTGCATTTATGTCAACAAATCCTACGAAAAGACCAAAACCAACAATGAATTAATCCGTGTAGCCAAAGCCTGATATAGCTTATTCCTGTGTGTCATAGAGCTCCATTGCTGTCCGAAAACTATTTTACACACAACAAGGAGCCACACTGCTGCACTGGGTGACATGTTCCTTCATTATGATAAAAATGGGCACTGTAGGTTATTTTGTCAATCCTGTCCTGGTGCTGTAAATACTCACTAGAGCACCAAATGTGTATTAATACCCCCACTGAAAAATGTCCCTAACAAATGCAAAGTTTCCTCCTATTTGAGTAGTGTTTGATTAAAAACTACAATGCCCTGCTGTTTTAGGTAATTACTAAAAATGAAACTATATGTTGGGAACCAACCGTTTTTAAAGAATTACAGTAGGACCAAATGAGCTTGGGGCTCAAAAAAAACAGGTCTCCAAAGTATGTATGTGTACATATATATATATATATATATATATATATATATATATATATATATATATATATATATATATATATATATATATATATATTTTTCACTAAAACGTTAATTATGGTCATCCTCACAAGCGAGTTGGTTGGCTGTGATATTAATGATCAAGACTCTTGAGTGGGTGGGGTTCAGGGCCCTCAGATGTTGTCCTGTGTGTATGGGGCTTTCTAATTGGCCCATCAGGTGCAGAGCTGACCCCCACACGTCTACTCCCAGTACATCTGTCCCTACATGAGGAGGCAGAGTCTGGTGTGAGCCAGGCTTATTATAGTAAGATAGATCAGGCAAGCTGCATGCAGCTGTGGCCTTCGTCTCCTGTGGCTGTCTGGAATGTCTGACACAGACCACCCCTCCTAAACCAAGTATGAATTCATATGGAATAAATGATGTCCAATGCTGATTATAGTCTGCACATACCCATGTCCAAAATGTGAGGGAAATCGAACTGGACACCTCGTCTCTTCTCTCATTCTTAGTCTGTTGTTTATCTCCTGTCCTGCTCCTTCATTCACATTCTTATGTCTTTACAAAGGTCTGTGTCTCTACAATTATGTTTTTTGAGTATTGTAATATGTTCTCGTTCAGCAATTTTCAGCATACATTTCAAATGACTTACATATATTTTGACTTGACTGGGCTATAGATGATTTTACCCACAATTATGAATTTTGCAGAGTGTATGTGAAACAGAAACCTTTTGAGTGACCTCATGAATCACTTACTGCAGGGAGGACATCTTTGTTGCTAGGCAGCAGGCGAGGAGGCTCCTCACTTTCTGATTTACAGTATTTAGCCTTTGAGGTTTTTCAGTGATTCTAGAGAATATCTCGACTGAAAGACTGTAACCTTTGACCTCCAGGTGACTGTAGAGGACCTCGAGGTCCACTGTCTTGTTGTCTTACTACAATGTGAGTGACGGCTGGTCCAATTAGAGCACCACACTGACCTTTTCTCTTTTCTTTTCTTATCTGTCCCATCCCCTTCTCCTTACTTCATCAATCTCTCAATCAATCTGTCTACATGTCTCGCTACTGTATCCCCTCACACCTGCTCCATTACATCTATCTCCACCCCACATATTTTTCCTTTCCATGTCTGTACCATGTTTATTTCCCGCTACCTTTTTCTTTTCATCCCCTCCAATCTCATTGTGTAGGTGTTCCAGTCAACAGTCGCGTCTCCTCCAAAATCCAGCAGCTTCTCAATACTCTGAAGAGACCAAAGCGACCGCCATTGCGAGAGTTCTTTGTCGACGACTTTGAGGAGCTTTTGGATGGTAAGCTGGCCTGAAAGTAATTACATTGCGTCTATTAAATCAATAAATCATGAAAAAAAAATTCCCTCTTTCTGTGGTGTGATCAGCATACTGATCAGAGCAGTTAAAAGCTGCATTTGATACAAACGTGTTGACAAGATTTTGTCTTAATTTTTTTGTAGCTTTCAGAGGAGTTTACCAGCTTCAGTATTGGTTAATTATCAAATTCTTGTTGCAGGCAAGATAAAAATGTCACACTGACCTCACCACGCCTCACAAATAAACAGTCACGGTATACTTTTAGATCAGTGGTTGTTATTTTGTCTCGTGGTGGAGCTGAGACCACCAGGTGTGCTCAGGGAGTGGTTAGGGAATACTGTGTACAGTAACACACACACAGTGGACCAGCCCTGTCTAACCATTTCCTCCATTCCAACCACCCCATCGTGGGTTTTGGGTGGTACTCTGCCAGGCTGAATAAACACAATGAAAATGAATAAGCGGCAGGAATGTTAATACATTAGCAGGTAATTTTAAAGCCTCTCTGACTTTGGCACAGAAACTGTGGCGTGGCGTGGCAAACCTCGGTGGTCTGCTTGGTGTGAGCAGAAAAACACACAGAGCTGAAATGGCAGCAGGTTGAACACTATCGGTTCCTGATAGAGGTGTTTTATTTGGCGGGGACATCTTGCCAGCTCAGTTTACTTGTTGTGAGGGGAGAATAGTGATGGAGAGATGCAAGTCAGTCGAATAGGGTGCTTGAAGGAAGGGAAAGTGAAGGATGAAGAGAGAAACCTGTGCCTTTCAATGAACCGTAGCTCCAAGTTTCTCAGGAATTTGTATATGAGGCAACTAAGACTGATAAGGACAGAACACAGCTTCCATCACTCCCTACACTCCTTTTATTACCATGCCTTCCTTTAAGAGAGTTATATACTTCACAAAATTACCATTTCTTTGCAGTTCCCTCAACCAAACACAGACATACAGAGCTTCTTTCCCAAATAGCTTGGATGGCACCAGTACACCAGGAGTTAGTTATGCTTTGTTGCTCAAAATACCCATTGAACCAACCTCTCACTGATGCCTCGTTTTCTTCCCCATGTATTTAGTCCAGCAGCCAGATCCCAACCAGCCAAAGCCTGAAGGCCAGCAGATGAGTCCCCTAGAAGGAGAGCCTCTTGGGGTGGCCAACAAGTGGCCTCCATCCTTGCCAGCAGCCCTACAACGGTGGGGCACCACTCAGCCTAAGAGTCCCTGTCTGACTGGCCTCGACAATGCTGGCAAGCCTGTTTACACACTCACTTATGGTAGGCATCAACCTGTTGATGATTGCCCCAGAATTTACAATGGACAATGAAGTGTCTCTGCATACCTGATTTTGTAATCTGCTGTTATTCTCAGCCATTTTGTGTGTTTTTATGTTGATTTGTGGGTCTGGGGATGTTAAATCAAAGGAAATATTTTACACTGTATCTTCACCTCTGTAGGTAAACTATGGACCCGCAGTCAGAAACTGGCCTATACTCTTCTTAACAAGCTGAGCACTAGAAATGAGCCTTTGCTCATGCCTGGAGACCGAGTAAGTCATAAGATAAACCATGTTCATTGGTGGTCATTTGCATTTGAGAGCTCATGTTTCATTCTGTCTTTACAAATACAATATCACTGCCTCATTACTTGTGAGGGGAAGCAAATGTTTGGTTTCAGATCTTGATACTTGCTGCACACCATACCCCTTGTCTTCCATACATCTGTATCATATCATACCATGACATATTGTGTCTTTGATACACTTGTAGGTTGCACTTGTTTTCCCCAACAACGACCCAGTGATGTTCATGGTGGCCTTTTACGGCTGTCTCCTGGCAGAGCTGGTACCTGTGCCTATTGAAGTCCCGCTGACCAGAAAGGTAAGGGCAAATACTAAACACAATCTTCTGGGAACGTATGGACATTTTAAATATGTGATGCTCTACATAACCAGTGAAGAGCAGTAGTGACCCCTGCTGGACATTTGACTTCCTAAATGAAAAGATGTGCAAGTGGCATATGCACAAGTTGTTGTTTCAATGTAGATATTTAGAATTAGTTCAAATATCCCAGAATATCTGTCTATAGCTTCTTGGTAATGTGTTGCATGACTACAACTGCAGCAGCAGCAGCAGCAGCAGCATTATCTTTTATATGTTCTAATTACAGAGTGTTGAAATGCATTGCAGTCTGCAGCACATCCATCAGCTCAAACTGAATCAAATTCATCCACATTAGTTACACAGGCTGAATATTAATGCCTGTTCTTGGTTGCCTTTTATAAGCATGCTGTTGGCAGACGCTGTGCTGTAATTAATGAGATTTGAGTGAGGTGAAATGATGTGTAATTCCAGTCAAAATATTAGATCACAGGCCAACTGTTCTCGGGGAGTCAGAAACTCATTCGCCCGCGTTGCCAACATTTTTCTCCCTCTCTTTCTATCCCTCTTTCTTTTTCTATCCCCTTTGTCTTCCTTTCTCTGTTTTTCCTCCCACCCAGTATCTCCCTGTTTTTTTTTTCCCGCTTTTCTGCGCAGTATGGCTTGCTCAGCACGAGTCTTGCTGTAAGCTAATTTGCACAGTCAATCAAATATGAGTGAGTGTGTGTCAGATCTTGGGCTCTATTCCTGCTACAATTAGGCTTTGATGCTCAGTGGCGGAGTTTTTAATAGTGATGGGCCGTCACTCTGCTTTCTCACCTGCTGCGGCTTTGATGTACGATGCTCTGAGGTTTCTTCTTCGTCCTTCTTTCTCTCCCTGTTACAATTCCCACATTCCCTCAGACCATCTTTTCTCGAAGCTTTTATGTTCTGTATATTATTGTTTTTAATAGTTGGTTGTTGTGCAACAGAAACTGTTTGTCAAAGTTTGCCAGTGTGAACTTCAGTGTTTCGTTCTCTTCCAGGATGCAGGAAGTCAACAGATTGGCTTTCTGTTGGGCAGCTGTGGTGTCACGTTGGCGCTGACCACTGATGCTTGTCAGAAAGGCTTGCCCAAAGCACAAACGGGGGAGGTAGCCACTTTCAAAGGTAAAGCCTGTTTTATTTTCATTTTGTGTCTGTCTGTATAGCTTCATTTGGTTTGAACTGACTTCATGTCTCCGTCTCTGCAGGCTGGCCGCGGTTGCTGTGGTTTGTGACAGATGGAAAACATGTTGTAAAGCCTCCGAAAGATTGGCATCCTCCTGTACGGGAAGCCAGTAATGACATAGCTTACATAGAGGTAAGAGTAGTTCCATTGATGTTACTAATAAAACAAAGATAGATTTATTATATTTTCATTTATATTTTATGTATTTTTTAATATTTTTGAGCTAATAATCAATAGGTACTCTTCTTTTTAATATATGTCTCATTTTTTGGAATGAAACTGTTCAAATGCTATTTCCATGTTTCTTACATTCAGTATAAAACCAGCAAGGAAGGAAGCACCATGGGAATCACAGTGTCCCATTCAGCCATGCTGGCTCACTGTCACGCCCTCACACAGGCCTGCGGCTACACTGAAGGTGAGGAGGACACTCTGTATTTACTTCTCAATTACCCATACTTCATTTTGCTCTGTGTTTTCTCCATCATTTATTCATTCTTCTGACATGGAAGAAAAGCATCCAGTTGATGGTGTTAGCGTGTGCTAAAGAGAGAGAGAGAGAGAGAGAGAATTTTTTCTTATTTTTACTGCAGGTTAGATAATGCAGAGCACATTCATAATATAAACCTAGTTTATAATCTCTGATATTATAGAACTTCCCCTTCATGTTGCTCACAGATCCTATCAGAGTGTAATTATAGTCTAGTTTGATGCAGCTCCTCAGCTGGTTGTGTTTCTTTCCGTCAGACTTGGGTCAGGTCTGCTTAAAAGGAACGAGAACGTAAGGCACCTCCTCTCCTCCAGTGTCCCAGTTTTGCTCTAAATAACTCCTAACTGCACAAGCAGCCCCTAGAGACTCTCCAGGTCTGTTTCTGAAACGTAGTTTGGTGCTTCAATCAATCCAATACTGCTCCAATCAGGATTTACTCATTATTATTATAGAGCTTGTTTTGTGTTAAAAGTAATAGGTGTGTGATTGCTCTAGTGAAGAATAAGAATGTTAGATTAAATGTCTCAAACCCTAATCTTGGCAAAATCTCCTTTTTGATTTGCAGCTGAGACCATAACCAACGTCCTGGACTTCAAGAGAGAAGCAGGATTATGGCATGGTGTTCTTACTGTGAGTGGTCTTGGTCCTCTGATAAAGCTAATAGAACAGTTATATAATTGAAAAATAAAAGATGCTCAGTTTGCTGATTAAAAAGTCTGATTTATCTGACTGAGTTCTTCCTTATGAGGGCTTTATCAGTATGTAAATGCATTCAAACTAATGATGTCCTGATGGGAAGAAACATCTTGTCTCATAACTCAAGAGTTTTAAACCTGTAAAAAATATTCTGTTTCTTCTAACACATACTCAACCGAGCTTTGATTAACTGGTTTCAAACATGCCGTGGAATTTACATACAGCTACTATATGACCTGCTGTTTAAATTCCTAAAATGACACAGCAGTAACACAAACATGCTTTAGTTATACTCTTAGCAGTAAGTGATCAAATCTTGTCATGACTCGCAGCTTGTTTGCAGTGACATCATGTAATTATGATACACTTCTGACATATTTTGGTGCTTATGCAATGCTTGTCTGTTCTCGTGGCAGAGTGTCATGAATCGGATGCATGTGATCAGCATTCCTTACTCCCTGATGAAAGTCAACCCCCTCTCCTGGATACAGAAGGTTCACACATACAAAGGTGAGGGGCAATCCACCTTGACATTTGTCACTTTTCACTGTTACTCTGCTTGCGGCATCTTAGCCCAATGAAGAGGAATTTAGTAAAGGATAAACCAACTTAAAGAAATTTTGTTGTTATTTAGTATGGAAAATTCTATTATTTATTATAGTGCATTGTATCATACTTACAAAGCAGCACACATACAGGGCAGTATAGGTTTTTCACAAGAAAGTACCTTGAGAAAAAAGCTTTGGTAGCTTGCTTGATAATGTAATGATAGTTTACCCAACATTTTGTTATTGTTTTTAGTGTATTTAAGCCTGTAACAAGTCCTCATAACAGTTGTGACTCTCACTGCACATTTGACAGGGGTGGATGGATTAAAGTAATAGTTTGTTGGACTTATTGATTTCTAGTTCAATTGTATTAGCCCGGTGGAGGTTGAGGAAAGGAGGCCTGCTGCTCTGAATAACATTCATCTCCTCTCTGGTCCAAGCGTTACTGAGTCACCTGTGGGCAACCGAGTCAGACAGTGCTGTCAGATTTTGTGATCTGTGATTGGCTGTCAAGCTGGATGACAGAGGTGTTGATTGGGTGATTCTATTGCGAACCTGGCTCTTTGTCTTTGTGTCCCCTGCACAGCGCGGGTTGCAGTGGTTAAGTCGAGGGACATGCATTGGTCTCTGCTGGCCCAGAGAGACCAGCGAGACCTCAGCCTGAGCTCACTGCGCATGCTCATTGTAGCTGATGGAGCTAACCCATGTGAGTCCACCTGCATATTCTCATTTAATAAAATAACCTTATAAACACCCTGAAGCCACAAGAGATTATCATTGATTTGTTTTGTTTCTGTTTGCTCGTATATCTGTTTGACTGGCTCTGTTTGTGTGTGTGTTACCACAGGGTCGATATCCTCTTGCGACGCCTTCCTCAACGTGTTTCAGGCACGTGGGCTGCGACCTGAGGTGATCTGTCCATGTGCAAGCTCTTCAGAAGCCATGACTGTCGCCATCCGCAGGTGAGCTGCCGTTACTGCACCTTATAAGAACAAAAGCAACCTGCCACCGCTTTGCATTTCTGTGCTATTACGGTATATCACACTGCGTTTGCATCCTGCAGGAAGAGGCAGGAGATTTGTGCTTCTTTAACACAGAGAGGAACTGTAGGATTTTCCAGCTTTCTGCTGATAATGGGACTCAGTCATGGAGAAGGATTAGGATGACAGACCGACTTAAAAACACATGCTTTAAATAGGCAAACTGGCTCTATTTTTAAAATGAGAAATGCCTTTTTTTGTGAGAAATATGTGAGAGTCTAGAAATGTAATGGCTCAAGAGCCTGTATCTCACAGATTCACATGGTCGTCGTATTCTACCACAACCATATCTTTCTCCTTTTAAGTTGTCAGTACTGATGCAATAAAGACAATGTACTAAGGCAGTGGATGGCTCAGTCTGCTATTTTAAAAAAAAAAATAAATAAAAAAAAGCTGTGTTTCACAAGCTAAGATAGAACTTGCCTCATAGCCATAAAAACTGTGAGTTTCACATTTGTCATGAAAGGCAGAGCAAATGAAGAGGAATCAGTGACAGTGACAATGTCGGTTTCTGACAAATGTGGATGCCTTCACCTGAAAGTCTTTCCAGGTGTGTCACTGTGTTCAGTAATAAAGAGTGTAATTGTAATAATGTCTATGTCCTGCAGACCTCCAGAAATGGGTGTTCCTCCTCCTGGGAAGGCGGTGCTGTCTATGGGTGGGCTGAGCCACAGCGTGATCCGTGTGGACACAGAGGAGAAACTCTCTGTCCTTACAGTGCAGGATGTGGGACAGGTCATGCCTGGAGGTACAGTACACTGTGTTGCTTATTAACGTTTTGCTGCCATTAACATGTAAAATGCTAAAGATAAAGATGAAAGAATTTTCATATTGACACCACCGTGTGTCCCCAGAGACTGGAGGTGATCAGATCAGATTTTGTAGGATATTGCTAAAAACAAAAACTAAACTGTAAAAGTGTTCTTCCTTCCACCTATGGATATGGTGACATTGAAATATTTAGTAATAATGCTTTAACTATCTTATTCAGTGGCATCATTAGCATCTGTTGATGTCTATCTGTCAATGTTGAGGTATCAAGCTGTTTATGATAGAACATTAGGCAGCTTTAAAACATAATTTCAAAGCATTTTGCTGACAATAATAAAACAATTCATGCAATTAAAAAATAAATTTTTTCTAGAATAAACTTTAACTAATAACCAACTTTTACTGTCCTAGGAATCTGTAAACCAATTTCGACGTCTGCTTTCAAGGATATTTCATTGTTCTAATGTCCACCCACCTGTTATCATTGTGTGTCTCCAGCTGTGGTTTGTGTGGTGCGGGTGGAGGGGACACCCTATCTCTGTCAGACAGACGAGGTTGGAGAGATCTGCGTGAGCTCAAGTAGCACGGGTGTAGCTTATTATGGCCTCCCGGGGAAGACCAAGAACATCTTTGAGGTTAGTGTCTTATTTCTGGAACTGTTCAGGTGTGACACAGTCTGCTGTTCATTTCTTTAAATACTGTATTTATAAATGTGTAATATCAGTAAACTTAATGTATCATCCATACCCCTGTTTATTTATTAGAACTGCTGCTGGATAAAACCTTGTTCTCAAAATATTAAATTAACAGGAGCAGGAAAGACAATGTTATTTTTAGCTTGATGATATTGTATGTTTGACATAATAAAGACTGAAGAAAGACTTCAGTCCAAAGTTTACAAATATGTCAACAGATGCATGAAGTGGCACTCTGCAATAGCACTAAATTTAAGATAGTGGGTGAATTTAATTAATTGTTCACCTTAAAATTAATTTTCAAAATAATGTCTAAAGCTAAGCTAAAACTCTGAAATGCCCAGTTAGTGCAGTTGCACCTCAGCGTTATTCTAGTCATCATCTTTCTTTAAGTTCACAGAGCATACTCAAAAGGATTTATTGCCAAATGAATCCAGAGTGCAAAGGCTTATTTTAGTTATTTTAGACTGAGAGTTATTTTAAGTAGAGGAAATTAACATTTTCTGTCCTTCATCTATGAATGTGTGTTTTTAACAGTGTTGTGTCTCGTTACAGACCATCCCACTAACATCATCTGGGATTCCCATCAGTGACAGACCCTTTACCAGGACCTCACTGCTGGGCTTTGTGGGACCGGTAAGTTCCACCTCATTGATGTGCAGTCTTTTAACCTTACTTTACTTTGATGTCTGTCTTATAGCATTAAGATAGCCCTGTTTTAAACATGTGTTTTCTCAAAGACCTCCCAGTTGTGATATGTTGTGATTTTGGCAGTACATGCTACTTAAGGACATCTGCATAAACCTAAAATAGTCTTAATTTGTCATAAATCATCAGTCTGTGATAGTCAGTGCCATATCTTTTTGATTTTCTCAATTTTACTTAACCCGCCCCTCAGGCATCTGCTGGGACCTCAGTAAAATGGAATTACATTAAAGGCGAAGAAATTACATTTAAAAACATTCAACTGCAGTGTGTCTTTCCAGAAACAATATCACTCCAGTTACTCTCTCTGTGGACAGTTTTCACAGGGACTATTTCTCCAGTATATACTGTAGTTTCAATGAAAACTGTTGACACAGATGTGTGTTTATTTAGAAACTAAACTACCCTTAGTTGTTAGTTTAACAGTCACGTTTTTACACTTTAAAATCAGTGAAGGAGAGAATCAAATTTTATACAGCCGACCTGAGATGAGATCTGTCACAAGCTAATTCATCCAGTGCCAGACCACAATGAGTGAAGCAGAAATTGGGGGAAGGCTTTGCCAGACTAATCATCAGTCAACAAATGGTGATGGTTTTTATTCCTGAGCTTAAAGCAGAGTTCATCACATCACATCACATCACACCACAGCTTAATTATAGAAGAAGAAGAAGAAGAAGAAGAAGAAGAAGAATTACTTAATTAATCCCTTTTGGGATTTTTTTTTTTTACACTTTTTCACACATAGTCTTGAAATACAGAGGTTTGTGATAATTTGCAAGTCCTCAGTAAACTTTTTGAGGTCTTCAATTTCCAATGTACGGTTAACTCACGTGCTAGTTGTATGGATGCACACTATACTTTGAGTGGGGAAATGTCAAGATCCAGCTAACGGTATGCGCTCTGTGTTTCCCAACAGGACAGCCTTGTGTTTGTTGTGGGGAAGATGGAAGGACTGATGGTGGTCAGTGGGCGGAGACACAATGCTGATGACGTGGTTGCCACAGCACTGGCAGTGGAGCCCATGAAGTTTGTGTACAGGGGGAGGTAAAAGAGGAAGCAGCCTGAAAATAATTCTCTACATATCTGTTATCTCTCATATTGAGAGTCTATCTTATCTGCACTGTTTTCTAACTCTCTACTGACAGTGTAACAGGACACCAGCAACTGAGCAGTTTGATTGGATGAATACAGTCCAGCTGTAACAGTGTTTTTTTTATGTTGTGTGTTCCAGGATAGCAGTGTTTTCTGTGTCCGTGCTGCACGACGAGAGGATCGTTGTTGTGGCAGAGCAGAGGCCAGACGCCTCTGAGGAAGACAGCTTCCAGTGGATGAGCCGTGTCCTTCAGGTTCTCACAGTGCTCTGTCTTTTCCACATCTTATGACTTAGTCACATCTATTGGGAGGACTGTATCTGTGGTTTTGCACGTTTTATTTTAGTAACTGCAAATCAGGTATACTTAGTTAATATTACTCCTTACTTACTGTTCTACAGCATGTCACAAGGTTTTAGATTTTCTACCTTCCAGGAAATCATTGGCTTCAGTACATGTCGGTACCATATGAAAACGAACTTGCAGAACCTTCAAACTTCCTTGAGATAATTTATTACAGTGAATAATCCTCAAGGTTGCTATTGCTATGCAGCTTGAGGATACAAGATCAATCAAGCCTTATTGCATGCTTTGGAAAATTGGCATTAGTGTGAAGTATTCATGGTTTGTAGTTAATGTGGGCGAAAAGTACACAACCACTGTTATGGTCCTGCTGAAAAAAATGTCTTGTTTGATTAAATGATTTGGTTTATTTTCTATCTACATGTGCAAATAAAAGTAATTAATATAAAAACAAGAATAATTGCAAGTGAAATCATCTCCTAGGGTGCTTACTGAAACTAAAACTGGACTGCAAAAACACCAAGCTCACGTTGTTTTTTTATATTGTAAAATCAAAACAACGTCCTCTGAATTACCTGACAGCTTCGCTGATCTCCACTTCTCTGTTTTTTCATGTATTACCTTTCTGTTTCCAGGCCATAGACAGCATCCATCAGGTCGGGGTGTACTGCCTGGCCCTGGTGCCTGCCAATACTCTTCCTAAGGCTCCCCTGGGCGGCATCCATATATCTGAGACCAAACAGCGCTTCCTGGAGGGCGCCTTGCACCCCTGCAACGTCCTCATGTGCCCTCACACATGTGTCACCAACCTGCCCAAGCCGAGACAAAAACAGCCAGGTAGACCACCAGATTTCCCAGCATGGATCAGGTTTAGAGACAAATGTAGCAGGAAGACTCATTTCCCTAATTTCTTCATTTTTTGTATTGCTGTGTTTATTTTTAACTTGATATGAATGTCCTGACTTCACTGACATGTGTGATGACGTTGATGAATGTTGTTGTGCTGGACAGAGGTCGGTCCTGCTTCTATGATAGTGGGTAACCTGGTGGCAGGCAAGAGGATAGCACAGGCCTGCGGGAGAGACGTGGCCCAGCTAGAGGACAATGACCAGGCACGTAAGGTAGATAGTCATCCTCATTTCACCCACTCATCAACTCCATACATACGCTGCAGACACAGGTAAGGATCTGAAATATATACAGCTGATGGGGAAGACATGGTTTACATATGTCTGTACCCCATCACATCTGTCATTCCTTCATTACAAAAACCCACCTTGTGCCACCATGCTCCATTAATTCTACATTGTTTGTGTAGTGATTCATCATTGTCTCAGTTTGTGTCAGACTTTGCTGTGTGTTACTCTCATTTCTCTGTAGTTAAACTTGTGTGTCTCTCTCCACTGTAGTTTCTGTACATACAAGACGTGCTGCAATGGAGAGCTCAGGCCACTCCAGACCATCCTCTGTTCCTTGTTCTCAATGCTAAGGTACTGCCTTTGTGTCATGGTATATAGACTATAATTTTGTGATGGCAATATATATTCTGATATAGTTAATTTCCTGGAAATTCAGTTGAGAAGTTCTTTATAGATAAAACAACTAGATAGTTTTGTCTGTTTTTTGTTAATTCAGTTAATTTAATACCTGATAAATCAAGGTACTTCATTACATTGATGCAAAAATCCTGTAACTCCAATTTTTTAAAAAAAGAAAAAAAAAAGCTGTTTTACTCATTGGCTTGCAACATAGATATCAAAGTGAAAGCTTGATAGAAACCTTGATCAGTTGATGAATCATAAGGATGATGAAGACTTGGCATTGTCCTTGAACTTATATAACTGTTAAAATAGCCGTGCAAATGAATGTAACTTGTCTTCTTATCTTTTTCTCTTCAGGGCACGGTGGCTAGTACAGCTTCCTGTCTGCAGCTGCACAAGCGGGCAGAGCGGGTGGCTGCTGCACTGATGGGACGCCTCAACACTGGAGACCATGTAGCACTCGTCTACCCGCCAGGTAAGAGGTTCTACTGCTACTGTGCTACTTGTCCTTTCAGTTCTGTTCTTTACTTTCACAGCCATATCTTCTCTGTCCCTGTCGTCAGTTTTTAAGTCTGTCTATTCATCATAATCACACACCAGAAGATACAGAGGCTCTCAATAAAGTTCTTAATATTGTTGTAAAGCTTATTTTATTGTTATTCCATTGTTCAGTCATTTCATCAGCTACAAGGTGAATATAAACATTTACGTGCAGGAATCGACCTGATTGCCACCTTCTATGGCTGCCTGTACGCTGGCTGTGTGCCAGTCACTGTCAGACCCCCGCACCCCCAGAACCTGGCGACCACCCTGCCCACCGTCAAGATGATTGTTGAGGTAACAGAGAGTCCTTTTGACCTGCATCAAAATGCTAATTTAATCTCTCTCTGCACAGTTATTACAATCATTAAACCTGGTGAATGTATGGATTAATAAAATATAAAAAGCTGAATTATATACAAAGTCAGCTCTGCTCTGTGAGGGGTGCTTTTCTTTCTAACGGCAAATTGTATGAATAATTAATATAGTAATAGTAATATATATGCAATAATACTGTGGTATCTGTGTTTCAAAGGTCAGTAAGTCGGTGTGTATCCTGACCACTCAAGCAATAATGAAGCTGCTGAAATCCAAAGAGGCTGCTGCAGCTGTGGACATCAAGAGCTGGCCCATGGTGCTGGACACAGGTGAATTATTTACACATACCCGACACACTGAGATCTTCAGTTTATGTTGTTGTGTTGCCACCAAAGAGTAAATTTTTAAATAAAGAAAGGATATGGTCTGTGAATTCCATGCCTGCTTTAAAAACTCTCCTCCTCTCCCTCTGTTTATTCTCCAGATGACCTCCCCAGGAAGAAGAGCCCCCAGATGTACAAGCCCCCGACCCCAGAGATGTTAGCTTACCTGGACTTCAGTGTGTCCACAACAGGCATCTTAGCGGGGGTCAAAGTATGTTGAATGTTGAAGGACACACATGAGTCATCTGGGTTGTTAATATGGTGTAGCTGTCATGTTGGGGATGCTACCAGTCTTTCTTTTGTTCACGCTAGCAAAACGTTTATAAATCTTAATATTTTACAGTCCGCTGTCAGCAGATAGAGATCATGAAAAAAACGATGTGGTTACTGTCATTACAAGCTAACGACATACAAAACAAACTTAAGTCTCCGGCTGGAGGTTATCTAAAGGGTGGTTTGTTTTACTGGGCAATAGTCAGATTTCTCATGAAGAAAGTTCTCTGCAACCCTCCCCACATTGCTGAGGTGTCTGTGAGTGAAATAATGGATCGCTAAAAGCTCAAGGAGTTGTTGTCATTCGTGTCTCTGTGTGTTATTTCATCTCCTCCAGATGTCTCATGCTGCCACCAGTGCCTTGTGTCGCTCCATCAAACTGCAGTGTGAGCTCTACCCATCCCGGCAGATCGCCATCTGTCTGGACCCCTACTGCGGCCTGGGCTTCGCTCTCTGGTGTCTGTGCAGGTAAACCAACCACTCTGAACAAATGACTGAAATCGTCAGTGTTAAAGAGCCTGAGCTAGTGGCTGGAACAAACATTGAGTTATTTTCTGTTGGAGCCTTTCTCCTCTATGTTTTCCCACTCAGTCTCTCTGTTTGCATGTGTGTTTCTGGTTTCAGCGTGTACTCGGGCCACCAGTCGATCCTGGTTCCCCCTCTGGAGCTAGAGAGCAATGCGTCTCTGTGGCTTGCGGCAGTCAGCCAGTACAAAGTGCGCGTCACCTTCTGCTCGTATTCAGTCATGGAGATGTGCACCAAGGGCCTGGGTTCACAGACAGAAGCACTGCGGGTCAGTTTGTCTCATCAGTTGTTGAGTGGTGTTGCTGGGGAAGCAACAAACTGCAGAATTTTGTTCCACAAAATTTAAGGGTTTTCTTCAATTACTCCTTTTCCCTGCGGTGCCGTTTCCACAGAGCCGTGATTATCGAGACAAAGTCAGGGTACTAAGGGGTGAAACACTTCACTCCTCTGTATATGCGTACTGATTACTGTCTGCAGCACTTGAGACAGGGATTTTTTACAAATCATGTCTGTGGTTTAATGAGTAGAATCTATCTAATAAAAAAAATCTATTAATATGAAAATGTCACCATTAAATTTCTCTCAACAGCTCCTAGTTTACATGCAAGTCCCACGGTCGTCTTTGCAAATTGAGAAAGAATGTTACATTACTGTAATTGCAGTGCGTTTTCACTCAATTTGCACTTACAATTTCTACAAGTTTTTAGTTTTTACTGATCCAACTCTTCTTTTTTCCATCTCCAGTTGCGAAATGTGAACCTGTCTTGTGTGCGTACGTGCATGGTCGTAGCAGAGGAGAGGCCCCGCATAGCACTTACTCAGTCCTTCTCAAAGATCTTCAAGGACTTGGGGCTTTCACCACGCGCCGTCAGCACCACCTTCGGCTGCAGGGTGAATGTGGCGATCTGTTTGCAGGTAAGCAGCTGATGAAGGAGGAGGAAGAGGAGGGGAGGGTTTGAGAGGTCCAGAGTCCAGGGAGGTCAGTGTTTTAGTGGCAAATCTGGCTATGAATCTATGCAATGATTCAGATAAACTTCAAAGAAATCCTTGACAAACATAGGATTAGCAGCACTTTAAAAGCGTGAATGTTGGTGATGATGTAATGCTAGTGGCTTATTTTACTGCTTTACACAGCTTTGACAGCTAGTGTACGTAGCAGTTCACTGAAAAGAAATAGTACAAAAAGTGGAGATGATATTGATACCGGTCAGTTACAGGAACAGGAAATAATCACATAGACTGGTTGATGTATGGAGTCAAGAAACCGCCAAAAGGCAGTAAAAGGTTATCAGATGAGTCAAAAGTGAATCCATCACTAACAATATTGTTAGTTAAAATGGAGTGCAAAAAGAAATGAAAAGCTTTTTTTTCATTTAACCTCAAATTAGTTGGTAACAAAGTAAAAAGCTTTTTTCCCCTTTTCCTCTAATCAGTAGATAAAATAAATTAAATCTGTATTTAGTTTACTCTTCTATTTATCTTTTACTAGCTCATTTTATTTTTAGTTTTCTGCACACGTCCTGTAACAGAAGCTAAAGTTAAGTACTTAAATGTATTTTATTAACTGAATGGAGGTAAAGGGAAAAAATAAGAAGCTTTTTAATTTTTTTACCAACTGATTTGAGGTTAAGGTAAAATGTATAAAGCTTTATATTTCATAAATGTAAGGTTTTTGAACGACGGCAAAATTACCATACAGTTGCTTCTCAGTTCTTTTCTCCTGTGGCCCTTCGATGTTCAGTTTAATTGTTTCTCTCCTATACCTGGTGATTTTGTTCGTGTGTGTGTGTGTGTGTGTGTGCGCGCGTGCGTGCGCATGTGTGTCCACGTATATATATCTTTATTTATCTGTCCTGCCCTGTCCCGTCAGCCCAACAGGTTAGGGAAACTGGCTGAGCAGGTAACTGTAGGATTTGAAAAGAGTTGCTGTTTGCTCATTGGGCTGCCGCTGGGTCTGTCTGCGTGTTGATGTTTGTTGTTTATCTTGCATGATTTTTGAATACGCTTAACCTTAATTTACTTATTTTTTCCCTTGGTTTTCTTTTTCTCTGACAAGCTTCGGCTTCACTTTACCGCTATTCATTTTAGCCGAGTCTTACCTGTACTCGATCATTGCTTTATGATAGGTTATATGTGATGTGCTGCTACATTATACCATGAGCTAGCAGCATGAACTCTGCTGTCATTAAGTTAATTTGGGAGTGCCATGTCAAACCATATGATCTTTATTCCACAATGTGATACAAACCTTTACAGAAGAATCGTTTATGTATGTTTTTGGTTTTTTTTTACCAGTGACCAAGGACAGTATCCCAATATTCTGACTTTGATTTACAACAATTTACCACACTTAGTTTTTGTGTTAGTTGTAGTAATTCATTATTTAGTTATTTATATAATGAATATTCTGTTGATAGCCTCACTTTGGAATTACTACACACAGTTTTGACTCTTCAGTTGTATTGGATGGGCCAACATGTTGATCAGGTTCATAAAAGGAAATGTTTGGCAGTAGTGATTGATGCACTTTTAATTAGGCTAATCAGACGGCTGGCTTTGGTTTTTATGGCAAAGACTAATCTCTGCATTAAGTCTCATTGATGTTTTTCAAAAATGCTCTGTTGCTGAAACCTTCGCTTGGCTCGACATGCCAGCTCATTAAACTGAATCAGTCCGCTCTGTGTTTGGCTTTGACCTTCACAGACGGCCATACTCATTGCTAGCTTGTGCTCTAGCTATACACTGGCAAAGGAGTGATGGAAAACATAATGTGTTGTGACCAGTCTTATGGCAATAATGATGAAAAATCCCAAAGCAGGAGGAATCAATATCTGACATCCAGAATCAGTACTTGAGAAATAGCTAAATTAGAATTCAGCTTCATGGCAGAGCTATAGACATTTAATCGAAACAAATGGTGCTCAGTTAGAGGTTTTCTAACTGACTTTTGTGTGCCTTTTTTGTTACAGAAGATAAACATTGAAGGAAATAAACTACAGTCCATTTATATTTTATTGCAGTCTAACAACTGGCACTGGGCTTTTCCCAACCTTCTTACACTTGTATGAAAACAAACTGGCAACATCAGAGCAGGTGAATTTAACTCTGCAGGTACTTACAGTGTCTGTGGCTACATGGTTAAGTTTTGCCAAATTCCTAACTGTCGTAGCCTGGCTGGTTGGCTTCTGGCTGCCCCCTGCTTTGTCAACAGTTTTGTCAAAAGCAGCTTCCACCTCCCCTCCACTCAGGCAACATACAGCATTAATGTCAGGGTTACATTACTCACTCATGTCCCACCCTGCTTGTTTTTCTCCAGGGCACATCTGGACCAGACCCCACTACTGTTTATGTGGACATGAGAGCTCTACGACATGATAGGTATGGGGGCGCCACTGCAGCTTTATGCACTGTGACCACGGACAGCAAGTCAGTGAAATTGCTCATTTTGTCCTTTTATTTGCATCTTCTTCAGGGTTCGCCTGGTAGAGAGAGGGTCACCACACAGCTTGCCACTGATGGAGTCTGGGAAGGTACATCATTATGTAAACATGCACTAAAACACCTACAAACTGTGACTTTATGCTGCAAAAGGGTTGCTCTTTTCTCAAGCTGTCATGGGTATTTGAGATATGGCTATCTGCTGTTGTAGATCCTTCCAGGAGTGAAGGTGATCATTGCCAACACAGAGACTAAAGGACCCCTGGGAGACTCCCACCTAGGAGAGGTGAGTTTTTTAGAGCAGACTTGTTGACATTTTATTAATAGTCAAATTTTCAAAGCAGAACACAAACAACAGCTGCAGCCTTTTTTATTTGTAATTTTATTGCAAATGAAGACCAGTCAATACATGTATTTTCTCTGTATATATATCGCATAATGGCATATACTAGATCTTAGATCGAAGTTACCAATTGTCATTATTGTGTGTGTAATAGGTCTGGGTGAGCAGTCCTCACAATGCTACAGGCTACTACACAGTGTATGGTGAGGAGGCGCTGCATGCGGACCACTTCAACACAAAGCTCAGCTTCGGCGACACCCAGACTGTGTGGGCAAGGACGGGCTACCTGGGCTTCCTGCGGCGCACTGAGCTGACTGATGCCAGTGGAGGTGAGAGTCACCAGTGTTCGCTCTAACTTACAGTCAGTGCATTGCTTTTGGTGTAAGCTGGACCTTCAGATATTTTCTTCCCCCTGCTTTCTCTCTAACATCAGAACTTGATTTCTTTAACTTACCAGATATAAACTGACAAATCTGCGACGGTGTTTGTGTATTTATGTGTCTCAGAGCGCCATGACGCCCTCTATGTGGTGGGCTCTCTTGATGAGACTCTGGAGCTGAGAGGAATGAGGTATCACCCAATTGACATCGAGACCTCTGTTATCCGTTCTCACAAGAGCATAGCTGAATGGTGAGAAATTATAGATCACTACTTTATTACTATTCAGTTTGAATTTTTCATTATGTAGTCAGATGTTTATCCTTTTTATATTCGAAATATAGTTGAGCAACATGAATTCTGACTACTAACTTCTGTCTTCTCCCTTATGCTCACCGCCTTTTCGCCTCCTGCCATCTTTTCCACATCATTTGTCTCCCCTTCCTTTTTTCTTTCCCTCCATGCATCCACCACTTTCTCCTCCTTCCAGTGCGGTGTTCACTTGGACAAACCTCCTCGTGGTGGTTGTGGAGCTGGAGGGATCAGAGCAGGAGGCCCTGGACCTGGTGGCCCTGGTCACCAACGTTGTCCTGGAGGAGCACTACCTCATCGTAGGGGTGGTGGTGGTGGTCGACCCCGGCGTCATCCCCATTAACTCCAGAGGGGAGAAGCAACGCATGCATCTCAGAGACGGATTCCTGGCAGACCAGCTGGACCCCATATACGTGGCTTATAACATGTGAGGGCCCTGCTGCAGGGTTACCCCTCCATGTGGCTGATCACACAACAGGAGACAGCAGAACAGTAAATATGGGGCTCTGTGTCAGTATGGCTTCTGTTGAAGGACAGCGAGCTGCCCTCTTCTTTCAGCCCAGAGAGTGGAAATATGGAAGAAACGAGGATGCAAAACTTCACTTCGCTGTGATTTCTTGCCTCAACAAATGTTTTAAAGGGCATTTTGGTTTTGCTGAAGTGCGTTTTGTATGTATGATAGAGCGTCTGTCTCCTTAAACCCAGGTCACCTGATAGCAGTACAGCAGGCGGTTAAGGTATAATACTACACTGTGCCATTAACATAATTTACTTTGTCAAGCTCCAAAATTATGAATGTTAGTTGTGTTTGCCATACACTTGTGCCATAGAACAGGACTGACGCCAGTACCCTAATCAAACAAGCCCTAACATGTGTCATGTTCCCAGGACTTCCTGTGCCACTGCCGGTCGTACGCTTTTCATAGAAGTCGTCTATCCCACGTACATTGTCCTTGCATCTGTGGCAGCAGCTCTTCAGATTATGGCTGCACGCTAAAGTGAACCCTGATTTTATGTGCTCCAGCTCCGTTCAGATCATGTTATTGCATCAACAAAGAAGCACACAGCAGTGGTGTTGGAGGAGGGGCAGTTAGTGGTATTTGATGCTCATTCCAGCAGTAGTCCTTTAGTTTGTAGTGTCAGTAACAGAATGTTAGAAATAATGTGGTTTGACTCAATCTCTTGTTCTTTTATACATCTAAAATGTGTAATATAGTTATTGATTTATCTGAACAAAATGCAATATGAGTGATGTGAAAGCTGTTGCTTTGAATGACTGCAGACAGTAAGTGCCGATCATTCGAAGTCATGAGATGGCGAGATATATAATCGTTGCTTACTATTAGCAACGTGCCAGATGATATGAATTAAGCCTTAAGTGTTTTTTCAGACGCCTGTTCCTATCCCAGCTCCTGTTTAACTTAATTGTTTGAAGTTTATCAGCTGTTCGATAGGGAGGGAATATGCAGAGGAAGGTTGGTATGGTAAATCCTGCTCTTATTGCACCCAAAGTCTTTCATCTTTTTTGGCTAAGGTGAATATACTTAATCCTAACATCAGCCATTACAAACACACACTTGCTCCATAAATATTTTTAATAATGTTTGTCCCTATTGTCAGTTGTATTGAATGTGTGTTTTATAGCAAAAGACTGGAAGAAATTGTAGTTGGTATGGCTTTGATGCAGAATGTCATAGCCTCATTGCGAGTGCCATAAGGTTGAATGAGAGTTGAAAAATTTTGTTAGCCGCATGTACTGTATGAGGCAAGTGTCTAATATGCTTGTAACACCTTAACCTCCCACCTTATCGCATTGACTTTGTAAAGATTCACTTCACTGTATGTTGCTTCTTTTTTCTATGTGCACATCCCTTCAGAAACAGGCTCCGCGCCTGCTGTAAGTATGTACAGGTTTTGTGTAAATTATTAATAGATGGAGGAGACGACAGGAAGCATAACATAAAGACTGAATCTGGTATATATGTGAAGTTCTCCCTCAGAAACAAAAATTATTTGAAATGTATTCTCATGTGTGGACATTGGGAAGAGACATGAAAAGCCTTGTAAACATTTTTATAGTATGAAAGAACAGCGGGAACTGGCCACTTCCAGGATGAGACGAAGCACACTCCGAGCACAAGGAGAAGACAGTCATGCTCTGCTGACTGCTGAGATGTCACATCCTCCAGAGCAAACTTTTGTTGTTAACATATGGAAAGATACATTTGTCTGATATATGGTTTGTTGTTATTTTCATAACCTGATTTCTTAATGAATAAAAAAGTACTTTTAACTTGAAATGTTTGTCTTCACTTCACTTCAACATCCAGGTGTCCTGTCCAGTAAGAATATTTTAAGTTAGGTCAATATTTTTTGGTTCTTGTAAAAACCATGGACCACCTACACAGGTCTGTTCTGCGACAGAAGAGGCGAGTCCATGAGTCGTGGGCTTGCGGTTTTCTCAGACATGTCTGTAATAACAGCAGGACAGAGGGGACTGGACGCTGTAGAAAGTTATAGTCAGCAGAGATTACAACTAGAAATATGGCCCACACCAAGCTACAATAACTTAAGTACCTGTGCTTGGAGTTTTTTTTCATGGGAGCTGTGGATTTTCTGAGGTCACAAAGTGAACGTTGTCTAACTTTATTAAAATCACTCAGGTTTCAATTTCTTACAGCAACTGTTGTTTGTGTTAGGATAAGGAAAGTAAACCCCGGGAACACACTTAATCTTTTCAGAAAGACCGTTGAAAGAAATGCTACAGTTACAGAGCAAGCTACATATTTAGCTTGTTAGCTAGATGTTTCCAGGCAATGCAAGTGTCAGGGATTCTGAGGTAATGTAACAGGAACTATAATTCATGGTATTTAAAACAGAAAAGCCACATCAAATAACGAGTTCTAATAATTTGATCACATAAGGCATTTTGTTGGCAAGTGGCCATTGTATAAGCGAGAGAATACCCTCTAAGCTGTACACTACATGATTGCAATAATCATGTCAAATCCATAACATCTCCACAACCTTGTACTGAGTTTTTATGACGTGGTGCAGTGAAGCAACTTTTACAGATGTCACATGACTCTGAAAAATTATGCTACTCTAGCCTACAGATTTAACAAAAATCTCCTTCAAACAGCAGGTTGCAACCCAATAAAAAAAAGAGCAATGGATTAGGCTTTTTCAGTATATTGAGCAAAAATACAGTACATGAATCAATCCGAAGATATAGCCTACATGTATGCTGTGTAAAATGATCACATCATACAAAATCACTATCAAATGCCTCACTGATCAAAGTATTATTCTACTAAATTACTTTTAAGGACAGAGGAAGTAATAATTTCAAACTCACTAGTTATAGTAATACAGTGTCTACCCCATTTTCAAAATATGAAACAGGAATTGCAGTCCAATCAATCCTTGATTGAATTTCGTTATTTTCATTTTTTTTTATTTCAAAAAGGTAATAAAACTAACAAAAAACATCGATATTTGCATTTTCATAACAAGGTCGTACAGTGATTATATTGATCCTCGGTGAGTTATCATAAATGTTTACAACATCGCAAAAACAACTTCGATATTTGCATTTTCATAACAAGGTCGTACAGTGATTATATTGATCCTCGGTGAGTTATCATAAATGTTTACAACATCGCAAAAACAACTTCGATATTTGCATTTTCATAACAAGGTCGTACAGTGATTATATTGATCCTCGGTGAGTTATCATAAATGTTTACAACATCGCAAAAAAAAAAATTATATTCGCATTTTCACAACAAATATTGGTCCTCAGTGAGTTGTCATAAATGTCTACAACACTGCACAAAATGCTTTGATATTAACATTTTCATAAAAACTAGTGATATATGGATTGGTTTTCAGGAAAGATTAAAAAAAAATCTTAAATTGACTCTGTCAACATCACGTCTTCATGTTGTGTTTGTCTTGAATCCCTAATTCACATATGCCTCTACTTTACTGAGAAGCTCAGATGCCTTGGTCAGTGCTAACATTTCATTCTCTGATTTGAACTGTCCATTTGGAATGTGGGGAAATGGATGGCAGTTGGGATACTGAGTTTTTTTGGTGTCCACTCCCAGCGTCTTCAGATTTTCCACAATTTGAGGCAGAACTCTCAGTTGGAGGTTGTAGAGGGAAACTTTTGCAGCCATGGCTGAAATGGAGTTGCTGGTGGGATGTTGACCATGTCTTTTATACTCTGCAGCTATGAGAGACTTTTCCACAGCTTGGTGGACTTTGAACAGACACCACTCTGTGCTCTCCCCACCAGTGTCTTTGTAAGCTGCATTGAAATCACAGCGAGCCTGTCTACACCAGCGCTGGGCCTCCTCCCTGTTCGGCCTCGGGACATTTCCATTATGGGACCAAAAGTTGTAGGAATGTTGGCCTCTCGAGAATCTCTCTCGACCATTTCTGTGATGCCTGGCCTCCTGATTCCATTGCTGATAGAAGTCGCTGAAATTTGAGTTGCTGAAATTTGAGTTGCTGAAATTTGAGTTTCCCCTTGGAGAGGATGAACCTGCAGTTTTGCCTTTGCGGAGTTCTTCAATTCGATTCTGCAAGTATTTAAATGCCTCAGTGGCAAGAGATTGGCAGTCAGGGTTTTTGTCAGGATGCCATCTAAGGTACAGTCGTTTGATGGCTTTATGCCTCTCCTCCTCAGGAAGAGTCCAGATCTCTGCCAAGCATTCGTCAATTTCTCTTTTAGCTTCATCAATAGAGGCTGGTGAGGATCTCGTAGATGAGGATCTCGTAGATGACGAACTTGTAGTTGATGGTTGGGAAGAATGTGGCACAGCTCCTGCTAATGGCTCCAGCTCCATGCAAGAAGTTTCAGCAGATGTGGAAGTCCTCCCTTCAGGTTGTGGCTTCTTTTCTCGTTTCAACTGATACAGGTCAAGACAACTAACTTCAATTGGCTCATCTTCTCCAATTTCTACTTTGTATCTCCGTGAATATTGCCCAGAATGCCCAGGAAGTTCTTCAACGATAACTGCATAAATATACTTGTTTTTGGTGCTGTAGCCAACATATTCCCCCTCTTCAAAGTTATTGAGGATGTTCATGTCTAAGGAATCATGCCATTCTTCTGGAATATCTGTCCCAGGGGCTGGTGGATTGAGAAGGAAGCTTTCAGTTTCAGCACTGTCACGGATCCCATTCTTAGCCAGAGTTTTCCGAACATCTTGCAGACTGTCACACATGAGAAGTTGTCCGAGGACTGGGAGGTGAAGTGATGCGATTTTGTTACCTAAAAGCGCGTTTATCTCCTTTGTCAATGTCATATTGACTTCATTTATCACCTTAGGAGCCATGTCATTGTTGTGTTTTAAGTAAAAGATGCAACCTTGTTGCCCTCGTTTGACAAAAACATCGGTTTCAGTGGCAGTTTTGTGTAGTGGCTGTTTTTCCAGCCAAAGCATTGTTTCCAGGCTTTTGCAGCAGACAATCTGAATACTGCCAAAAGTCTTCTTGCACATGTCAGTCACATCATTTTGTGTTATTTCTCCCTTAGACTGCTCTCTGATAAGACAAATTAGTCCATGTGTAAACGCTCCTGAGGACAGATGTTTGTCAAACCATCCACTAAATTCACAGTCAGTCTCAAACTCACAAAGCTGCATGTGTAATTTCACTTCTTTCTCGTCTGTTAATTGAGACAGCATTTTAGGCTGAAATTTCTGAGGCAGCAATTGCAGCAAGCGATGATGCTCATAGATGTCACTGCCCAAATGACATTCACTGAGTTTCTCAAGCAACAGAAACTTGTTCTCCAGGCCTTCTTCTAACCTTTTGGTCTCAAACACTGTGTCATTGTAGTAGAGTGTGCATGATGGGTATAATTTACCATCTACAGCAGGAAGATACAAAGTCTCTACATCATCAAGAAGGGACTGTTTTCCATGAGTTTTGATTAACTGAAAAAACTGTTCAACAGCACGTTTCACAGTTTTCTGTTGGTTTGGGTTTAGTTGTGGTTTATCACAGGAATCAGCATAAACTGCTGCCAGAACATTGCAATACTGCACTGCAGTAGGTTTGTCCTTTACACCAATTTTCTTGAAGAACTCTATGAACAAGGCATCCTTCGGAGAAATTTTGTACAAATATGGTCTGAACTCATTGTCACAGAGGAGTGAAAGAGAAGCATCATCAGTCCTCACAAGTTCTGCGTCTTTTTCAACCAACACAATGGGAAGACCAGCCAGTGGTTGGCCTTCGAACTCATTTGCTTGCAGGTAGGCATACAAACTTCGAAACACATTAGCACGGGTTTTGATTAACTTGTCAGTTTTACAGGGCGACTGACAGATGTTGCTCATGTTACTGGTTACAAAGTGTGGAGGTGGTTGTTCATGAGCCCCTGCATTTTTCATCATTTGTAGGAGCTTCTGTGACTTATAAACCGGTAGATGTATAATTGGCATTGAGGTCCAAATCAGGTCTTGATGCTTAGAATCGCTTTCCATCAAAGATCCTCTGATTTTAACAGCAGTTCTCTCAGCGGCAAGTGGTTGATGATAGTTATGTAGTTCTTTTCGAATTTCCACAGGAAAAATGAACTTGATGTCAGCTATGCTCTCCAGCAACTTTTCCTCTTTATTTTGGTTGTTACTCACAAAAGTCAAGGTTTCTTGGAAAAGTAATCTTGATTTCAGTTTCAACTCTCCAAGTTGGCGATTTCTTTTTGCTTCTGATTCTAACTCGTATGCAAACTGTATTATGTCATCTTTTGACACAACATGCTTCATTCCAAGTTCTCTGAGTAACTTTTTTGGTAGTTCTGTTTGTATATTTCCTTCACACAACTCAGTCCAAAATCCTTCAGGCACAAATCTCTCTTGGGGCACCATTGTCTTGTATAGTTTGACACTCTCATCAAAGTAGTATGATGCCGTCTCCAATCTGCCTTGAGAATTGCGAATCAATTTCACTGTCTTCATCGAGGAGATGATTTTGTCCTTATACGTTAAATAATTCAAATCATGTTGTAGTGACAGTAACAGTTTGAGGCAGTGAAGCATCTCCGTCTCTGTGAGTGTGTGTACAACGGGCAGAATGAACTTCATGAAACAGTCCAAATCTGTCAGGATTTGGATTTTCAATGTTTCTGACAGACTGCAGTTCTCTGGATTGTTTTGGAGAAAAATGTTGTTGCTGTCAGGTAGGATGAACAAATCTGGAAATGTCCTTGAGTAGGTGCTTTTGAGGATAAATACCTCTTTAGGTCCATCAATCCTCACTCGGTTACCATGTATTGTTTCAAATAATGGTATGGATCTGAGCTTCCTCTCATACCCTTGTTTGTCTTTGGACTTGGATACTCCAGACTGCAGGAAACACTGAAGCTCTTTCATATCATCAGTGGAAAGCTGGGAAAACTCTGAGTGGTTAATGTTGTAGACCTGGTCCAACACAGAGCTTTTATCATTCACATCCATAAGTTCAGGGTGTAGAATTAAATGTTCCTGTCGGTCTACATGTACCCCACAGAAGAATACACTGTCAAGCTTCATAAAACCAAGTTTAAAGAGGATGCCTGATATGTCCCTGTCTGAGGCGAACTGAATCACACTTGGCATGACTTTCATTGTTTGCAGGAAGTGCTTGTTGTTTAACCTTGGACACACAACAGGTAAAATGCAGCAGTCATTGAAGAGCTGCCTCACATCACTTAATGTCAGACTTTGTTCATCACCACTAGATGTAACAGGTTTAATTTGACTTGCTAAGAACTTCCAAAGTGATTTCAACCACTGCAGCATTGTCTTGTTTGGGACATGAAGACCACTGTGTGGATCAACTTCACAGTTCTGAAGATGATGCTGAATTAACGGCTTCAGATATCCCGCTGCACAGGGAACTGTCAAATGTCTGACAAGGTTGAAAGTTTGCAGAACATGAATGTGGCCTCTGTTGGTCTGATAATCTGCAAATTGGTCCTCATTGCCAAAGAACATACTTTCATAGCTTGATATATGCTT
Source organism: Siniperca chuatsi (assembly GCF_020085105.1). Taxonomy (NCBI): domain Eukaryota; kingdom Metazoa; phylum Chordata; class Actinopteri; order Centrarchiformes; family Sinipercidae; genus Siniperca; species Siniperca chuatsi. The sequence continues at coordinate 12,510,652 of NC_058053.1, read as the reverse complement.
GGGAGATTTGGAGTTAAACACTCTCAAAACTTTATCTCTTGTGAGAAGAAGTGGAAGCCCATTCACTAACCTGGAATCATCATTGTTGACCTTTTTTGAGTCGAAATGTTGTAAGCAGAAACTCAAGAGCTTTGAACATCTTGTTTCATCTCTGATCAGAGTGGCAGTTATGGGCAGGGGTAAATCCTTATCTGTTTGGGTTGGGTCATTGAGAGGTTTTTCTCTCAGGAAAGTCTGCACAGTTAAAGGATTAACATCTTTCAGTTCAATGCCAGCAGATTTGAAACTATTCCAAACTTTTTGCATTTTCATGGAAAAGGGAACCAATGTCATTCCAAGATCTTCCAAAATGGGATTCATCTTGTCATTTGCTGATTGTGTCAGGTAGGGTGCCTTAGTTGATTCAGTTTCTCTGACGTTACACCAGTCAAAAGAGTACTCCCAAACTTCTCGGTGTGCAATTATACGTGTTGAACTCCTCAACACTGGAATCACATTAAGGCCTCTTTCTTTGATTGATCTGTACACCTCATGTATCATTTCATGCCAATCCTGACCAACATCTTTGGACACAGTTGGCCAAAAACACAAGTATGACTCAATATGTGCATGAAGGACTTTCTTATCTGCAATGTTATGGCTGATGTAATGAAGGAGATCAGCATACAGTGGAGCAATGACATTCTGTTTCAAAGATTTATTCCAGTTAGATTTTAGATTCTGCCCATCTTCTTTCCAAAGGCTTCTCCTGGCAGAATCTACCTCAAAGTTGGCATTGACATGCACTGGCAGTCCAGTTTTCCCTGGCAAAGGAAGTGAACAAAAGGCTTCTCCAATAAAATCCATATGGCTGGATGGTGCTAGACTCTTACTGGTCTTTGAGCTCACACGTGCCGCTATTGCTGCTTGGGGAAGTTTGTCTGATAGTGCTATTTCTCTTTTGCCACTGTTTTTGAATGAGCCAAACTGTTCTGCAATGATCCATTTACTTTGTCTTTTATCTGAGGTTGAAATCATGGTTTCATAAATGGCCTTGTGTGGGGTTATTGGTTTGTCAGACTGTAGCGCATTTTGTTGAAGTTTTACAAAAGCATCTTTTCCTTCTGTGCTTGTCTTTGGTATACTTTTTTCAACCATGAAGATGGTTTTGAGTTTCCCTGAATGGTCACTGATTTCATGGACTTTTATTTTGCAGATGTTTTTCAGAAACAGTATTAGTCCTTCAGGATCTTCAGAGAGGGCAGAGCAGAGTTCTTTCATGTCATGGTCAGTGACTCCCTGCTGTGATATTTTAGAGCTGTTTGCCATGGTACCCACCCTTAGAGGTAATCTGAACATGGTGCCCTCTGTAAGAGGAAATATGTCTGGAAGAAAGGATTTGTAGACATCCATGTACATGTTCTTGAAAGTGTCAGCTAGTTTATAGCCAGTGCCAGCTAGTGGTTTGTCTGAATGACTTTCAATGTATTTTTGATTGGGATCAGAAATGCAGAGTAATTTATCTCCAGTGAGGATTGAGGGGCAGTCAGTGAGATGGTAAACAGAGTTGAATCCCACTCCGTACTTCCCTATCTTCCCTGGAGAGTTGCGCTTTCCTCCTTCTCCCAGCTGCTGAATGCCAGCCAGGTCAGCATCAGAAAACACTTTGTTATTGAACACACACAGTGCTGGACCCTGCAGTTGGTTCCATTTCTTTCCAAATGTTTTTGTTTTGCCATGCTGTCGTCTGTCCCAAACAAAGTGAATTTCAGTTGCCTCTGCATCATCAGCATTTTGGATAAGCTCTTTAAGGATATCCTTCTTTGATGGATAGGCTGAAATTATGTTTTTAATTCGAACAGTTAGTTGCTCCTGCTGTTCAAACTGAAAAACAAATGGTGAAATGTTCTCAACTACGTGGTTTTGCAGAGTATGATGCCTGGTTGTTTTGATTCCAAAGTGGCGAGCTGCAACACGTGAGATATCCTCGTGGCATAATGTGACACCTGAAGCGACTGGCATCCATGGGCTGTCATTGTAAAACATCTCACTTGCAGGTTGTAAAACACCATGTTCATTGGGTATCAGACAGTCACCTGTTGTTTTCTCTTTAGCCTCATATATCCCTTTGTTTAAAATTGTGAGACAAATTGACAGCTCACTCCTTGGCAGGGGCTTGTTGCCATGTTGAGAGTGCAATTCCTGGAGCACAGTTAGAAACTGACTGATTGTAAAATGTTTTTTAACACCTACACTTTCCCAGAGCCCCCTGAAACAAGTGAAGGCAGGTGGAAGTACATAGAGATAGGGTTTTGCTTCAAATTGCTCATTTTCTGCTACACGGTTCACATTTACAAATGTATTGCCAACAAGAATGAATGGGAATGAATTTGCCCTCTGTGAAATGAAAGTGGAATTCCCAGAATCACTGAGCCAATGATCCAGAAACTTATAGCATTCACATGCTATTTTGTGAAGCATGGATCTGTCAATGAATTGAGATTGCTGACATGCTTCTTGCAGCTGCTGAAGCACTGTCTCAGGTCTTGGACTGTCATGAACTCCCAAAATTTGCAGGACTGGATCAGAATTGTGTATTTTCAGATTGGTATGATCCAGCACGGGTTGTGTCATGTTAACGAGTAGGGGGCATTTGTCACTAAAAACATCAGTGGGCCTTCTAAGTATTGCATTTCTTTCCATTTTTGTATCACCGGAGGAAAATGCTGGGAGAAATTCAGTCATCCTCAGTGTTTCCCAGTGGAGAGAGTCTTTGTCATACATGTGATTCTTCATAAGTTCAAGAAGGCACTTCAAATGCCCATATGCTTTCTTTTTGTCAGTGCTCCAGGTTTTGGTGATTGTGCCTGCTTTCTCTGTGATGTCTTCCAATGGGAGATGATCATTTGCCATTCCAAGTTCAACCAAGCGTTGAATCCTTTTGGGGGAGCAAAAGTCATTTTTGGTACCACCAAGCAAGCGCCCCTCTTCTGGTTCAAAAAGACAGACCACTTTCCCTGATGGATTCACAAGTTTCTTGATATACTGGAGCTGCCCGTCTGTTGTGGGGATGCATGGATAGCGGACCAGTAGATTGTCAATTTCTTTGATGTTAAGGTCAATAGCATGCAGCACAAGAGTATCTCTACTCTTAGGGTCCATGGTACCAAGGTTGTTAAACACTGCTTCATGGTAAAACTTCTCCCAGTTCCATGTTCTGTTCTGTAAAACCTTTTCTAGGCCAGCCTGTTTGAAGCCATTTCTCAACCACAGTGGAAGAAGAACAACATGGTTGGGTGCTTTTGCATGTTTCCTGCACACCTGCACTGCAAGTGCATTGATGTCTTTATCCTCCTCAATGCTCTCATGTAGAAATATGGCATTGTCCATAGAGCACCAATGTTCTCCATCACTAAAGAGCTCTGGACCAATGGAGTGCTCGGCAATGGCAGAGTAAAATGCATCAACCAAAGGCTTGAAAGTTTGACTCACTTTCTCTCTATCAGGCCAAAAGTTGTGATAACAGTAAGTTTCCAGTTGCTTGTTTTCAGACATTTTCTTTAGTACCAAGAGTACAGTAACATATGCTGTCACTACAGGATCCTGAAGAAGGGCTTTGTTCCAGTCATGTTTCACTCCACTCTCCCATAGACCTTTTCGGTTGCTTGTCACAGCAAATGTTCCATTTACATTGACTGGAAGACCTGTTTGAATGGAAAGAGGAAGGAAGCAAAATGCCTGTCCAACAAGATCTGTTTGTAATGAGGCCAGTTTCCCAGTGTCTGGATCATTTTGCAAAGGCACAGCAATCCCCCCGATGGGCAAAGAGAACGTGGCTTGCTTGTGTCCTTGAAGGGCCATTTTCAAAGACTGATGTGTCCCAAGACAGTTGTACAGGAGCCAAGACTGGACTTCAGTTGCACCAGATTGCTGGCTGGTTATTTGGACAATGTTGACTGTGCCGCTGTCAATGACCTCTTTGCATTTTCCATCAAGTTTCATCAATGCTTTCTCAGCTTGATTCTGCTTTGATGCATTAGTTTCATCAGGAACCTTCATTGTACTCACAGTGGTTTTGGACACAGTGAGGACGGTTTCTATTTCGTCATGTCTTGGTGGAGTTGATACATTGTTTGAGATACTTTGTAGAGATAATGTATTGATGTTCTTCAGAAACAGCAAGTGAGTTTGTGAATTCTCAGTGAAGTGCTGTTGAAAAGTGATGATATTGTGTTTGTGATACACCTTTGTGCTTATTTCTGACTTGAGAGCCTCTTCTTCAGTTCGGAAAGGTAGTTTGATCAGAGTTCCTGGATAGGGTTCAGGGAGACTTTGTCTGGTGAAATTACAATCAAAAATACGTTCATATGGTCCAAACTGACCAGGAAACCAATGAAAAAGTCGCTGCTGAGAAAGATCCAGCTTGATTCCAGGATTTGTTTTATGTTTGATGTGCTTCTTAAGGTGAGTTACATTTGGATCAAGTATGAGAAGACTGTTGCCACTGAGGACAGAAGGAACATCTGTCACATGATACACAGTATTGAATCCAAGTCCAAACTTTCCAATTTTTTCCACATTGTTTTCCTTTGAGGCAGAGCCAACTCTGACAATATTTTCCCAATCCGCAGCTGTGAACTGTTTGTTATTAAATGCCCAAAGACAAGGTCCCTGACAAAGGGCCATGTCAGGGTCAATGAGACTTTCAGGGGCATCTTTGTGCACTCTGAAATCCACCAAGAAATTACAGGCTTCTGCCCCAGCATCTTCTGCATTTTGAATGAGCTCTTTGAAGATGTCACTTTCTTCATCATACTCTTTAAGAATGTTTTTAATCCTTGTTGTTATTGGTTCAGACTGTCCACACTGTTCTATTCCCACTAACTCTGGAGCAAGGATGTAGGTACTGAGAAATCTGATGTTAAACCATTCAGCTGTTGCTTTTGGGATTTCTTCATGTACAACGTGAATTTCCTCCTGACTGTACTTATACTCTTTCAACCCATTTTTGCTTACGTCACAGAAGACTGCTGTTGACAGTGGTTTAAGGGTATATCGGTCACCCTCTATGAGGACTGGCACCGGGATGTCATCCTGAACTATCTTCTTCTCTCTCCACAGCCAGTTTAGAATTTCTATTGACACTTTTATCTCAGAGGAACTTGCAAATGGCTGTTGCCTTCCTTCAATGGTTTGCTGGATAGAATGAAGAATGCCAACAATTTCTTCATCTGAAAGTGATGTTCTCAGGCCAAACTCCTGGAGTAACCTCTTGTATGGCAGAAATTCATTTGGCACTTTCCCAATGTAAGAGCTCAGATCTAGATTACGTGGGTAGTCTAGAACCAGATCCTGTGGTGATACAAGCTGGTTGTGGCTCCACAGCCAACGTTTTTCCTTGTTCATCATTGTTACAAATTCAGAGATGTGGTCTTGCATGTGTTTGTAAATGCTATACAACTTTGTTTTGAAATCCACATTTGTGTCAGGATCAGCCATTTTCTGTGCTTTTGATGTCAAGACTGACAAATTTTCTATCACTTTTTCTGGTGGGGGTAGGCGTTTGAGACCAAGTTTGCTGCTAACTTTGTCACTGAACTCTCCCACCAGGGGCATTACATGCCCAACAATGTCATCGTACTTAGAATGTCTTATTTCATCTGGACAGAAGAAACAACTTTTCTGATATTTGTCATTGCAGTGTTTTTTGTCATTACCAGGTGTAGCACATGGGACCCATTTTAGCATTTTGAGGCGATCAAGCTGCTCATGAGAAAATTTTGACAGTAGATCATTAGTATCCAGCATTTTCAAGAGCACCTGAGCTCTTTTGTGAGCCTCAGTTTGAGAGTTAACGTGCAGTTTGTCAATCTGTGTGGCGGCATGCAACAAGTGCTCAGGTGACACATCTGCTTCTTTATTTAGCAATCCTAGATCTGTTAGGCTTTTAAGCATCTGTGATGTGTGAGTGTATAAAGTTGGGGGGAAGAAATCTGACTCAAAAATGGCTTTAAAAGTTTGAATTCTTGGATCAAAAAAGCTTGAGGTCTTTTTCAGCTTTCCATTCACTTCAATGAAGCTCAAGTCCTTACATCTGCGTTTCAAGGTCTGATTTTGAGAGAAAAGGATATTACCATGCTGTAAAATCCAAGTCATGATTTTCTCAGTGTCTTCTTTTCTGTAAGCCCCCCCCTCAATACAGTCAATGAGGAGATTGGCTGCTTCAGCTGTGTCCAAGAGATTAACTTTGAGCAGCTGTAACAGTCTGCGATCAGCCTCAGTTGCACACTGCACTACTGAATCAGGCATAGGGAACTCTGTTGGTACTGTTAGACCTGAAATTAGAAGCACAGCCTGTTTTGATTGAGCTGCAACACAGGATCCTTTCATGGTTTGAAACAGAGGCAACTTTGAGAGTAAATCTTTCTCACTGACTGAGAGAGAATCCAGACGAGAGAGGTAATCTTTCAGTTCTTCTCGTGCTTTGTGAGAGACAGTCTTGAATTCTCTGGTGAGATCCTGAGAATCTAAATTCACTAAGACTTTCATGACACTCTTTGGAGAAGGACACAGCACATAAGAGTCTAGGTCTTCATGCTTGAGCCACTCGTTTCCTCTCACCACTGTGCCACCGACTTTGTTCACCAACTGAGCTATTTGTTCTGGCAAGTTCATCTGCTTGCTTTTCTGAAAAATGAGGCTTGTGTTCTTCTGTAGTTTTGCTAGTAATACAGGGTGACTGACAGACAGGGGACTGACTGGTATTAAAGGCATTCCAGTGAAATTACTTAACTCTTTGAAATGTTTGTTGAGAAATTTCCAGAATTCTTGGAGCCAGTCTAAAGGTGGATGTTGATTGCTGCTGATGTCCCAGGTAACAAGCCCTGTCCTCATCTGCTTCCAGTCCTGTGGCATATACCTCCTTGTATATTCAGCCACCTGGTCTGCATCAATGTTGATGACCTTGAATAAATCTGAAAAATATATATATAAATATATGTATGTGCAGTGTGAAAACATGCAGATGACAACTTGTAAATCACTATAGTCTATAAAATGGCATCCCTACTTTTCTTGGCCAGTTCTTTCAGGTGGGTACTGCAGGCTGGACTGAGATCATCTGGGATGAAGAGGTGTTTGCAGAATGGTAGCAAGACTCTGCACAAAGGATAGGTTTGTTCATTGTGCATGTAACAAAAACAAGGACATTTGCATATCATTTTAGTGTATATTAAGTGACCAAACAATAGATATTCTTCTACAGTCTAAATTCAATCACATAAAATAATAGCAATTGTCAAATAATATACTGAAGAAAGTAAGCGTGACATATGATCCTAAGATTTGGGGAACAACTGCCAACATGTTAACTTAGTACAGATGTAGTTGCTTTAAATTACAGTCAATAATAACTTGTGTTAATCAATTTAAAATATACTGTTTATGAAAAAAATCTGAGCCACATCTGTGGTGTTTTCTAAGGTCTGAAACAAGTTATATGGTTCCTGAATAAATGAAAGGTGCCATGCATGTAAAATCAGAGCATTTGAGACAGGGATTTGGGCCCACATCTGCAGTATTAGAGTCTGTTTCACTGCCCCCCAGTGGCCAAAATTTCACTCACTCAGGTTGGTGGTTGAGTTCAAAATCGACCAAATATTAATAGTTTACTTCATAAGCTAAATAATACACTTTAGTAAACACAGCTACAACATTAACATCCCTACAAAATATCTTCCTTTAATCAAGGTCTTGTAGCCCAGAGATTGTAGATCATTATTTGAGACTAATATACCAAAAATGCCAGTTTCAAACAAGTGACCATTATCCATCCAATCATCATCTATCTTTAAAGTTGAAGTTGTTGCTTAAAGCCGATAGCTGACTATGAACTTAGGCTACACACCACATTGTTCGGTCCACATTTTGCCCACTAATCAATAATGATTATAGCAATAGTGATGGCAATAGTGATTGTTTTGCTTGTATACGACAAAGTGTTAAACAACAGAAACCAGACCAAATGACAAATATGATTTTTCCTTCTATGGATGTAAGCCCAAAATGAACAAAAACAAACAACATTTATAACCAGATACCCTTTATTTCTTTAGCAGTGATATATTTTTTATCTCGACAATAAAGCCAAAAATTAAAACCAACCTTGGAAATTCATTGCTGTCAATTAAAGCAGTGTCGTCCTCTCTGTCTGTGAATGATCTGAAAGAGCCATCGTTGAGTGGAAGCAGCTGAAGACCCTCGAGTTCTCTGTATTTTCCATCATTCAAAATGTACTCCAAAAGACAGAGTTTGTCGTCTTTAGAGATGATGTGCACACCAGTCCTACGGAGAATATCCCTTAGGAACGTTGGAGTCACATGTTTTAGTGTGTTGAGGTGTGGATAGGCCTCATTTATAGCTCTTGCAACACTACCTGGTAAAGTTACCAGATTTTCTCCACAGGAAACCAAAGTCCTTTTAATGGCGGCCAGTATGTCAGGGCTTGTTGGACCATTACAGGGGAACACAGCTTCAGATGGAGTGATAAACTTTCTTTCATCTTTGGCCAGAGAGAGGACAGCCACATTCTGTCTGAATAAGTGATGAAGAACATCTAGAGCAACATCATACCACTTGTCTTTGTGCTTTATCTGGGCGATATCTGGCCACAGATCGTACACAGAAGCGACAGGCAGAATACATTCTTGGGCAAGTTTGATAGCATCCTGAATGATCATGAGGTATGCCTGTGGGAGCACCTCCTTCATCAGCAATTCATTCCACACAGCATGTTCGTCATGTTTCTGGTCTTCCTCTTGCCACTTGATGTGTCTTCTGTTGTCTGTGAGGCCAAAGCATGCGTTGACATAAACTGGGAGTCCTGTCTTATTGGATTCATTGTTTGGGAGGGGGAGAAAGCAGCTCAGTCTACTCTCGCTACAGCCTCTCTTCTCACCACAAGGGAATGCCAAATCAACTTGAGGGAAAAAGCTCAACTTTTTTGCAAGTAAATCGAGATTTTCTACATTGCCTTCTTTCATGGTACATGTTGTCACAAGCCACTTTGTTTCTTTGTGGTCTTCTGAGTTGAGGGTTATTAATTTGAACCTTGTTGAACCCTCAATGATTGACTCGTCTTCTGACTCCAAAACGACATCTGTGAGAACTGAGGATTTTACTTCAAGTCTGGTGTTAACATTGCCATGTACGTTGATATGTATCAAGGACACAGAGGTCACGTTTTTCAGGAACAGGAGGCTTAAGTCTGCATCCGCAATGAAGCTATCAAAAAGCTCCACCACCTTATCAGAGTCATATAGATTATCTGAAATGTCTGATGCCTTGCTGCGCAAGGGGAATCTGAAAATTGTCCCATCAAAGTGCTGATCCTCCGTGACGACTTTTGACCACTTTTGTCTGCCTGCAAGCGAAACTATATCTCGAAAGGGTTGGAACTGATCATGCATAGTCAATAGAGCTTTCTGGTGTTCTGGATCTTCCATAGACCACAGAAAACCTCCATTTCTTTCTCCAAATATTTTTTCTTGGGGGTCCATGAAGCCAAGGTGCCCTGAACTGAATATACTTGGCACATCTGTAAATAAAGTGAAACAGATATTTTCCCATTAATTTACTACACATGTTCTCTAAAGAGTAAACTTAAACTGAGACTATTAGGTATATTTGTGATAAATGTACATAGTTTCACCTGTTATGTGATAAACAGAGTTGAAGCCGATTCCAAACCTCCCGACTTTGTTTGGGTCATTGCGCTTGACGCTCCTCCCTGCCATCTGAATTCCTTCCCAGTCATCATCAGTGAACGCTGCATTGTTGTAGGCGTAGAGAGCAGGACCTTTGCAAAAACAAAAAAAATAGTTCCAGAGAAAAGTGCTTATGACATTAGGTTAATGCATCCATGCCATCCATCATTAATTCTCTCTGGTCTCTCTATTTTGAAGTTATTTTGAAATGTTTAAGGGACTGAGGTTGTAAACATACAGTATAATTAGCACACATTAGGCAATGGGCACACAAAGTTCTTTTGGTAATATTTTAGTAATGTTAGGGTCTTTTGTTTAATATGGTGACCACGGTCTACTGCAAATGTAACCAGTGACATATATTGCAGAGACTGCCTTATGTCTGCTGAATATAAATGATTAGCATGTCATCAAGTGATCATGAGAACCAAGTGTGTTGGGTTGCCAGAAAACAACCTGTTCTTGTCAAGATACAAAAAAATAAGAATTTTGTAGTAATGACAAAAAACATTACACGCGTAGATAACCACCCTACAACACTATTCTCTGAACATCCTGCATACCTTGGTATTCTCCCAATTGATGAGTCCAAAGGCTCTCAGTCCCATAGCTTCTCTCATCATGGATGAAAACCACTTCTGTGGCTTGAGCATCATCTGCATTTTGAATCAGCTCCTGTTAACAAATAAAAACAATAACCATTAACAGAGCTTGGCAGACCAAAGCTAAAACCCAAGGATTCCCACGTTCCTCTGCGCTACTGCCACTGTGCCAAGCTGGAGCTACATAAATTAGTATAGTTAAAGCTCCTGCACACCCTTAGACCATGCACACAGGTGTTTTCACTTATGTTGGTTGTCGTGGGAACTGAAATATCAGTTCTTGTCTAGTGCAGATGAGAGTTGGCAGTCTCTCTTCAAACATAGTACTTTGGAATAATGTACATATATTCATTCTAACAACAGGAAGCACATGATTTCACCCAAGGGGTTATTTGACCTTTCAAACATGATCAAAACATCATCTTATCTTAGGACTCATTGTTCTCCTCCTATCTTCCATCCACCAGCTGCACCTACTCCTTACTTTTCTCACATATCTCGTTGTTATGCGGAGACACATTATTAACTTTCTCAGAACACACTGACACAGGTAGAGGGGGGCCTCAACCTCCCCTCCAGGCTAAACTCTTTTACAATAAGCTTTCTCGTATTCAGTTTCACAATGACTTTAACATTGTAATGTTATAACATGAGGCACATTTATGTGTATTGGAAACACATGATTATAAAGTAATTTCCCTCACATGGTCAATTAGATTCCTCTCAGGACTGTGTGGGTGTGTATAAACTACGCTTGATTGACATCTCCCTATATGACACACCTAAATGAAAGCCTTAATTAATGTGATGAGTTGCTCCCATGTTCGACAAGTCAAATGTCCAGTGAGAAAGGTCTATTGGAAACTTAAAATTACAGAGAAATTGATTCACAATCAATAAACATGGAGTTACCAGTTCATTCAGTACACCCACATAACTAAATCTAATGAAAAATTCAATTCAACAGCTCTGCGATAAATCATACTTTTATATAGTTTATCATGTTCAGTTTTGTTGACACTGCATCAGAGAGATGTTGATTCAACTCTGGTCGTTTTGGATTCTTTAGTTTGTAGTATTGTTGAATTGTATTGCATTTCTAATATTTTATCTACCTCCACTGACATAATGGGGGTACCTAATAAACTGGCAACTCAGTGTATTGTCAAATGCAGAACACCAGTGCATGACTAAATTAAGCATGATTTCCCCGTTTGCAACAATCCAGTGTTATCATGTTTCAGTATTAACTGTTTAGCAGGTGTAAAAGTGCAGCAATAGACGTTTTGACAGAAGACATTTTGACTTGTCATAGTAGGAAAAGCATTGGTGTTACTAACATTAATGAAGGCTGAATTCCATTTAGATGCTTCCGTTTCAGGGTCGTTGTATTGTGCATGCTGGCTCGCTGTAACACTGTCATGACTTACTGGGACACTTGAATAGAACAGATTCATCATTACTGTTGTTAGTACGGTAACACCTGTGCTTTTCAAGTCAAAATGTCTGCTGTGAAAATGGCTTACGGGAGCATGCTTTGCACCAAATTATGACAACCAGTATTTTGTGGTAGAAAAATACATTTTGTACAGTTTTTTTCAATATGCTCCATTGATGGTGTAGGTACATAATTGATATGTTATCTGTTTAGAAACTGAGAAAAAAGGTGTCTTTTCACAACAATTTAATCCAGCTCAGTGTCCTAAAATCTACATTTAAATGTGAATATGTAACAGCAAGATTTTGACCATGAATCGGATGCATTGCAAAATAGGCTTTTGGACAGACTGCTGTCGCACAAATAGCAATTAAAGCAAAACGAACAGATCTAACTTATTGCAAAAGGAAACTTAAATAGTCGAGCAATTGAAGACAGGGAATCATATTTATCACTGATTTTACTACTAAAACCATGCAAATAAAAAATATATATTATGAAACAAATCCTCAGTGTGACCCTAATATTTTTGTGGAGCAGCCAGCAAGTCTTAAACAGTCTCCCACAGTTGGTGACAACATTATATGTATTTATTTACCTCCAGCACTAAGGACTACTTCAGTAACCTGTCAACCCAAATTTTGTGGGGAATGCAACTATTATAGCAACATCAAACAGAAAGTCTTCATTTGTTTGCTTTTATTAACAGAGACAATGCGCAATACATTCATTGCACCAGAAGCTCATTTGCTCATCTGTGGTCCCTGGGTGGGGACCCATCCAGGTTTTTATACAGTCAAAACTAATGTGATAAATGGGTTCATTGAACGGGACTCCTCCTTTTGTTGTTTTATTGTCAGGAAAAAAATAAATGGTGCAATAAATTTTTTCCCCCCCATATTTCTTATCCAAAATGTCTGTAAATCAAGTAAAAATCACCTGTTTTTGGGACTCAAAATAAATTTAAGCAGAATCAACATGTTTAGCTAGCAACCATGCTGGTCATACCAAAGGAAATAGACTTCCAAAATCTAGGTGTCTATAAGTAAGATCTAAAAAAAGAATGCTATTAGTAGGTTACATATCAATTAGACAATATGAGACGTTATATAAAGTAATTATTATAAGCAGTATTTTACAGAGCATTGTACTGACCTTCAAAATTTGTCCACCATCTGGATATCGACGTAGAATATCTTTCAGGTAGTCAATGAAGGGCGGTGCTGTTGCCCCGAAGGATGTTCTAAACAAAGCAGGAGTAGATTAAAGAGTAAGAATTAAAATTCAATCAACACAGGGTGAGTCCTCCTTAAGCAAATAGGGTAGGAAGAGCTGGGATTAGAGTCAAGTTCGACCAGCACATAAATTTGACTTATATGTTTGGCCATAAAGTTTAAGTGCTTTACTTGAATTTAGATGATACCTGTCGTTTCCTTGCTGGCCAATAAAATGGATTCAGAGCTATAATGTTCACAAGTATGTGAATTTATATAGATGCGTGCTCCAAGACTAATAAGAATCTTCTGTGTAGCGGTTTGCAAGTGGTTATGTAATAGTCATGAATTGTTATTTTGTATAATCAGTCATGCAAATTAGCTCATTAAGTCAAATAATGCATTGCAAAACCAAAAAAGCTATCTAGGCAGTTGGGGATAGATTTCATGAGTTTCTAATCAGTGTCAGTAACTCAAATACTGCTTCAGTGCACAACTTCAAAATAGCAAGTTCCAGGTCATCAGTCAGCACAGGAAAGTGAAAACAGATTGAGGTGCAACTCACCGAGCTTTTTTCTTTGCCTTCGGACTCATCCTTCCAGGGTTCGATGCTGTAAGAGAGTCAGAGTGTCGTTACAAAAGCATTGCAGAACAAACCTCTCTTTTATCCACATCAAACTCAAATGAAGTCAGTGTAGTCCCTGGCAATAATTGTGAGTTAACACAAAGCTTTAAGGCCTGAGCACTTCAAACTGGAGACTTTAACACCTTGCAAATACATTAGTACGGCTGAATATTTATTTGAATGCTTTAAAGTTTACAAAGCTAAAAATGTACATAGTCAGACATCAATGGATGAAGATCTGACTGCCTTATTGTCATTTTAGAAGTCCAAGACTCACACTTTTAACTGTAAATTCAAGATTTCTTCATCTGTAAATTCAAAATGTGTTTTAAACATGGGCAAAAACTCTAACCCTGTGCTAGCAATACCGTGGGTAAGACATAATCAAAAGTATGAAAAGATAAATAAGAAATAAGTAAATTGAAAGAGAAATGGAAAAAAGGTATGGGAAGTCCTGTATTGATTTGATAAGTATTTATATCTGTTTATTCTTTTCTGTATTTATTGTTTACTTATATGTGTATTTACTTTTCAGTGTTTGTTTGGCCATGTGAAAACTAAGGGTGTGGTTAAGACATCTGTAGTCAGACCCAGACTACAGATGTAAACTGATTTATAGTCTTTTATTACTCAGACTGACACTAGATGAGAACTAAGTTAATAATGTTTTCTGATGATATCAGTCAGATTTGTAAACACAGGTAAAACTGATGCCTGTTTCACAAAGCAGGTCTATTGGAGCTTTCTGACAAACCCACAAAACCCGAAACAGGTATTTGATACATCAACCCTGTTCTAGATTTTAGGGGGTTGTCTGGTTTTGTTCAACCAAGTATTCAGATACTTTTGCTGAGTCACACTACAGTACTGTAGAGTCTTCAAAACATTTGTAGTGTAGCATGTTGCTGCCTCACCTAGGGATCTTATACCGTCTTATAATGTATAACCAACGACTCTGAAACTGTAATAGTACTATTGTAACCCCTCTCTGGGGGAAATTGAGGCTGGTCATGCCTCTGCATCTATAGTTTGCTATTGCCTAACACCAAAGCAGGAAATGGATGAATAAATGAATGCAGCTTTATGCAAAAGAATAAATACATAAATGACTCAATACAGAGATGCAGTTACAGTACAATGCAGTATAAGAAATAATTAAATTAAGGAACAAATTAACTTTTTTTTTTAATTTCATAGATTAATTTCCTAATTTCTCTGGCATTCATTTCTGTTTTGATCCATTTTTGCATGTATTGCACCCCATAATGCCCTATACGTAGCCTACTTTACATACTATAAGTTAATGTACTCATAAATGCTATGCTGATAAATGCTAATAATGCATAGCACAGTAATAAAATCACAGTACCTCAGTCATGTTAGTCGAAGGTTCGCAGCCGCTCTGTGGCCAAATTCAAAGAAACTAATGGTATCAGTTGTGCTGTTTATAAAGGCTGGCGAAGTCCAACCCCAACCCCGTGCGTCGTTTCCCCTTTTAACACTACTCATGCTTGTTTCTTTCGTTTTCCACCCAAGTCTGTGCCACTTTGTATGAAACGAAACTTTAGTACAACAGAGCTAACCAAAGATGGTTTCTTCTGCCATCCCCAATGAAACGAAACTGTTCTGGTAAGAACAATAACAATGACAACAGCAAATCATAATTTGTCACAATGCACTATAGGCCATTGTGAAACGTATCTGCACCATATACTGTCTATGATCTGCACACACCGCTTTAATGTAGGATTACTAAAGCAGTCCTTTGTCAGGGTGATTCAGTCAACTCAGTTTGAATGTTGTGTTTTCCTCATCGGTTTTTGTGCCTCTGCTGACCCACCGACGTATAGTGATAAAAGACAGTTATTCCGCCACTCGCTAGATGATGCTGCAGTCCATTTATTCAGGAAAACCCTGCAGCTTTTTGCAGGCAAACGCAGGAGCTGAAACGCGACCTCCCCGTTGTTATCTGGCTGTTATTGTGATGTTTAACTGCGCTTGCAAGATAATTACCAACACGCACATTTTCTTAGGAAGAATAAACACGGTATGTAAAATCTTTGTGTGCTATTACTAGCATCCTCAAATAACTTCCTCGTTGTTCAGGGCGAAACAAGGCCTACAATGCAGCTGAGTGGCTTCTACGTACGCTAGTGTATTTCTGGTTTTCAGATTTGCATGTCCGCTGTGGTCTGTCTGTTAGGCCAGTACATTAACCCTTGTAATCAGATGAGCTTTGGTACTGTCGTGCAGAGAGCAGATACACAGTTCTGCGTCAGTAACATGGATCTATGAAAAATATAAGAGAATCCGTGATTTAGCCTTTATTTTAATAGTAATAAAGCTAATAACAAGGCCATGCATTGCACAGTGCATGCTCTACTCTCTGCTACACCACTGTGAAGCCTAACAAACGTGTTTATCACTTGCAGATGTCCCTATGATGTGTCAAAAAATGAAAAGCGCTCCCCTCCCACTCTGGTTGTAGATTGCACCATGCTGGATAAAACCAGTGATAAAGGCCAAGAGACTGGGCGCTGTTCAGACTGTGGATGCACTTTCAGCCTATCACAGCCTGACTCTGACCCTGATTCATCCAACACTTCAGCGTCTCCTAAACAGCAGCGTGGGCACAAGGCAGACGGTCCTTCCAAATGTCCATCCTGCCAGGTGGGCAGCAGCCTCCCTAATGGTCGTCGTCCACACCGGCGCATCCGCCTGGACCCTCACAGCTGCAGCCTGTGCTCCAAAACCTTCATCTCCTCCGCCCACCTGACCCTTCACCTGGCCTCTCACAACAAGGAGAGGAAGTTCAGATGTAGCACCTGTGGCAAGTACTTCCATCAGTCCTCCCACCTCATGGCACACAAGATAATCCACAGCGGGGACAGGCCGTTTAAATGCCCAGAGTGTGGCAAGACCTTCGGCCGTGCCTCACATCTTAAGACCCACCGCCGGCTCCACACAGGCGAGAAGCCCTTCAAGTGCACCTACTGTGACAAGTCGTTCACACAGAAGGCCGGGCTCCTGGCACATGTTCGTCTACACACAGGGGAGCGGCCATACAAGTGTGAGCAGTGCGGTGAGGGTTTTCGCTCCTTGTCACTCCTACTCTCTCACAAGGCTGAAAAGTCATCTGGGCAGGCCAAACCAGTGTCAGCACCAGCACCCAACCAGCCCCAGAAGACACAAAGTAGCCCAGAGGATCTGAAGTGTGGCGTCTGCTGCCGCACCTTTGTACGATCATCATACATCAGGCTGCACATTCGCCTCAACAAAGGACAGCGGCCTTATCACTGCAAAGTGTGCAACAAGACCTTTGTCAAGCTGGATACGTTTGTGAACCACTGTGATAAACACTTAAGGCAGAAAAGGGATAAAAGCAAGGAGGTTAAAGAAAAAGTTGTTAAACCTCCCCTGTTTGTCCCACTCTCCAATCCCCCTTCTCCCGAGGCCTTACCCACTCAGCCTTTATCCTCAGAGGTCAACACACGCTCCAGAGCAAAAGCAAAGAGTAAAACGGAGCCATGACCAAAAGGAGTGCACCCACTGACACAAAAATGGTCTTTAACTAAAAAATGTGTCATAACACAGCACATAATAACAAATGCAGGACAGCAGTGTCATGTTAACGTCATTTTCTAAAGAACTCTCACCTGTTACCAACAGAAATGAAAAGTTCACAAATTATCAGAGAAAGGGACAAAGAGCAAATTAGTGGTGGAATAACTCCCAGAACACTGTCATGTGATTTATATCAACATGAGTTTACTAATTGTACAGTTATTTTATTTAGAATAATTAATTTTATGGTGAACGATTAATTATCTTTGTAAGTACTACAATGTTTTTTAATGCATATTTTAGACGATAAGGCTAATTAACATTTGTAACATTTCAGTGGCGTACATTGTTCACTCTAATCTTTGAACATAGAAAAAAGTATATAACCATAATAATTCATGGTTTATGTTGTTTTCTTGAATCCATATAAGCCTATTGGCATGTACTTATACAAATTACAATGTAAATAAACTGCCTATTGTAAAACAATATGCACATGGAGTAAAAATAAACACAAAAGCATAGTGTTGGGGGCGGAACCATTTCTTTTGTTGCACCTTGAGGCCACTGATATCTGTTCAAAACAATTTGTTGTTTCACTTATCAACCATTGTCAACAAAGCAAGAGTAATGTTCCACAGTTCATTCTTAGCATGCAACTATTCTCTGTTAATCTGCTCTTATAACATGGTTCATGGTGTGCTGCATCACCTGGGCCTGTAGTTACCAGGCTTAACACTAGGACTACATGTCCTGCCAGATGAGCCTCCTTTGACAATCACATTCACTACAATACGACAGTCACACTTTCCATTACATTCCAGGTCAGCAGCAGCTCACAGCTGATACCTCACCGACCCTTAAACTCAACAGAAGATGTATTAGTATTGTTTTTCTGTGGATCTCCTCCGCTGACAGAGAATCTGTCACCTCCACATGGGGAAACTCTTTGTCCCAACCTATGGACAGAGAAACAAAAACAAGTGAACAACTCTAAGGACACCATTTACAAGTTAAAGGGGAGGCTAATGTATGTCACACTGCATGAGAGTCACAAATGTAACCACATTGCTACCGTCTACACCACTTTATGGATATGGTCAATGAATCACGTAGATAAGGAGAGTATAAAGTGAAGATGAGGTGTTTGCCTGGCAGTTATCTGTGTCCTCTGCGCTGCTGTCAATGTTCCAGTGCAGGGTAACGTTCATGTGGCGTCTCCAGATGGGGTTCCTGCGCAGGACAATGGTTCCACTGATGGAGTCTCCAGCACACACCCTAACTGGCCTGTCTAGCATGAAGAGAGTCTGTTTCCAGTGTGTCGGCCTGAAGAGAAAAGGGTCTACTTAATATTGCAGTTTTTGACTTTTTTAGACTTTGGAGTATTACAATATCATTTGCAGCCTGTAACACACAGAGATGCACTCAGACGTATATAAAGTCCAAAGTATTTGTCTGTTTACCAGTCACTCATTTCAATTATTTGAATTATGTGTATTGGCTGTTAAAAATTGCTGTAAGGGCTCAGGAGCACTGCTGCCAGTGAATTAACTATCCTTCTTCATGCACAGAGTGAGTAAGTGTTTTAGCAGTTTTAAAGTTTTACTCAGAGTTAGGTCCGGTGTTTAGCTCCACTGCTGCGCCTCCCGTCTCCAGGCTCTCGAACTGAACAGTGAACCAGGCGGTGAATCCATGGAAAACACCAGACTTCTCCACACAAAAATGAAACTGACCCTTTATTTCCTGAGTAATGAAACAGAGCACTCCCTTAGTTACAAAATCCAACATGGAGCAATATCTTTTTTTTGGCATTGCTGCTTCATTGTGGAGCAATTTCTAATAAAGGGAACACACACAGTACCTCCAGGTCTATGACTTGCAGAGTGTACATATCCAGGCATATCACATCGCAGGGGGCAGTGAGGCAGTCATCAGGCTCAATGAGGTGGCTGAACTTGGGCTTGGTGAAGAACTCCTGCTGTGCCAAGGGCCTGCAGAGATGAAATGTTATTCGGCACCATGAGGAAATTAGGTTTCGGCCACAGATAATATCTTATATGACTGAAAACAGGGGGAAAGGACAAGTAGAATTTAAGCACACTTAACATAACTAAGAAATAGAATAAAAAATAAACACTGTGGGTTTCTGTGAGTGTATGTCATAGTCATTTTAACCATACAGTATGTGATGTACTTGGTATTGGAACAGAAATATTGGCAAACAGTATAGATTACGAACCTGTTCATGCATTTAGTCACAACTGTTACTAGCGGTCACAACTGGCTACTTAAATATCGATTACTAAATAAGAGAGGACTTGACTCAGTGCTAATTGCTGAGGCTGTGTCGTAGCAAACATCCCTATCTTAATATCCTTTAGTTATTTTATGACCACTGCAGTTTTCCTGTGTTTGGTACGCACATGTTATCACAATCTTTTGAGACTCTTTCCTGCACTTCACAACTCCTGTGTTTTTTGCCTGATTCACCACTAATTAAAGATGCAACTTTCTGGTCTCTTTGTACATGTGTAGATTAGATCTACTGTTTTCTTCTGCTTGTTAAATACCAATTAGCAGTATAGGTCAACTTTCATTGCGGTCGGATGGTCACCATTTTTATGTTTCAGGGCAACAGAGGGCAACTTACAGAAATACAAATACCCCAGTTAGTTGCTGCCTGAGCTGCTGGTGGATCAGTCACACTGGATCTATTTTGAAAACACAATTACTATGTGCATAATGAGGGATATACTGTATGTTAAAAACAAAGAAGTTAATTGTACTGAGTCAACAGATCACCATGTGTTTGACATACAGTAAAGTACTGTGGCATGAAGAGTCATTACATACAAAGTTTATTCTCATAAAATGAAGTATTTTGTCACTGATATACACTTATAAATTTGTTGCTCACAGTCAATGTGACACATGCCCCATTTGAGTTGCACTGTACTTCAAGTTAAATGTCTGTTTCACTCATGTGGTTGCCATACCTGTGGCTTCTACTCTGATAGTCACACATACCTGTCATCTCGCCAAATGTGAAATAACACAATAACATAGTAAAACAGTATCACTAGCTGGCACCACAGATTATTATACTAAATGTTTAAACTTCACATCTAGATTTAAGATCTTTAACATTTCTACTGAGAATGATATTCAGTATTGTGATCATTAGTTGTAGAAAATCTGACTAAGTACAAACAAATATAAGTGGACAATGTTCACTGAGAACAGTTGACTAATGGCCCTTACTGAAGAGGAGTGAAGTCCAGGCCGTAGGGCCGCTCCCAGAAGGCCATTTTCTCTGCGTAATAGCTGTCGGCCTGACATGGCACCAGGGTGAGGGTCGCAGACGAGGGCCACATCACGCCGCCTTCCCTAAGCCAGCGGTCCCTGGCCAGAAGAACTGACTCCACCATGAACTCAAACTACACCAGAGGACGGAGAGACAGAAACATGATGTGGTATATTCAAACCTGAATGGGAGTGGAAGAGCATGATTGGATCCGATGCAACTTTAATAATACTGAGATAAAACATCTAAAGTAGAAAAAAAATCTTCACACAATAACTTATATTGTTAGTAACAGTATTGGCAGTGTCATTATTACCAGCAGGCAGTTACCCATCCACTCAGACACCAGGACATCCACCTGCTCAGGTAGCTCGATCTCCTCAGCGCGTCTTTGGAGCACCGTGACCACCTGCTCACAGCCGTTCTGCTTCACCAGTTGTCTGGTGTACTCTGCCATGGAGCTCGCCTCCACAGCATACACCTACAGTACCACAGACAGACGTATACGCTCTATACACCATGCTGTTTATACCATGTTGCAACACTCCTTGTCCAGCAGATGGGAGCATAGGTACACTAATGTTCGACATAGAGTATACCCATGAGTAAACTGAGTAGTATTTTATACCTCATGAGTAAACTGAGTAGTTTGGTATTTTTTGGGGTAAAAGACTCACAGTCAGACTTACATGTCTTGGGAAGTACTACTGTATATGTGAAAAAAGTTGTATAAAGCCTTTTTTGGCAGAGGGACCTGCACAAAGTCTGATAAATTTTCTTTAAAGCGTCGGTTGGGATTGACAACTACAAGTTTGAAAAATCTGATGTGGAGTTACAAAGAAGTGATGTTACCAGACCTCTGTATCCCGCTCTTCGTCTCTGCTTGAGGCTAGAGGCTCCAGGCTACAAATCTCAAATCTCTGATGGAATGTCTGCAGTCGAGTTGCATTGTGGGTAATGTAAGCACCAGGTTTTGACACGGAAGACAAAGGTGTGTGATTAAAAAAGATATCTCTGATTCTGCTGCATTGATTTTGAACTTTTGTCTGTCCATTGCTAAATCTCTTTTAATATTTCAGGACAATACCCTGACAGAACTGTCTTATTCCAAGTTTAGTAATTGGAATATCAGAATAGGAATAGAAAGCTCTAATTCATTTCCTTCATGTTTTAAGTTAATATATGCCTCAAAATCAATAAATAAACTTCAATAAGCCAAACGATGACTTGCTCAAAATTAACTTGGGTAATGGTAGGCAGCTTAATTTCCCTTCATAAGTGGAAATCACAACATAATTGCAACTTAAGTCCCTCATATGGGATTGGATCTGAGCCGTGGTCCTACAAGGTGTCAGTCTCTCAAGTGTCTCTACACTGCAGACTGCATAACCAACTTTCTGTGTGTTTGTGAAAGAGCCTCAGTATTTGAGTAACTTTCCCACCAGCCATATTGTTGACATTACCACTGAGGGTTGTGCCAGCTGAGCGCAGAACAGGCTGATGATGCCAGTCCCACAGCCGAGGTCCATCACCACCTTATTCCTCAGAGAAGGACTGTTGCTGAGAATAACCTGCCGGTACGCCTCAGTGCGGCTCTTATCTGACAACATCTCCAAGTGGAGCCTCTGTATGATTAAAAAAAAAATGTAATAACATACAACTGATATGATTTTCTGCAGTCAATGCAGAGCAGTATATCATTAACATGTGACAAGTCATGACACACACTGTAGTCAAGACGATAGTGGCAGCTTTGCATGTTCTTTTACAGAGACCCAAAGTGTTATATATCAAATAAAGATGACATTGTGAAATAAATATTACAAATAAATACAGACAAAAAAATAAATAACCATGACATTTTCTAACAACCCAATAATTGTTTTAAAGTAAACTGCAATAGGCTGTCTGCTCATTCAGACCAAAGCAACAACAGACAAAGACAGTGTGATGAAAAATGGCATTATGAAATAAAATGGTCATCGAGAAAAAGGCCGCTGTGAAATTAAAACAGACAATTCATGGTTATATTATATATTTGTCTGTTTTTATCCATATCAATATTTATTTCATAATGTCTTATTTATTTGATATTGAACAGTTTGTGTCTCCATAGTTTTTGCCCATGAACTCAAAATCGTGCATACTTTACAACATCTGTCAGTTATTTTTCAAAGCAGACCTTAATTTTTTTGTTTAATTTCCTTCCTTCCAGGCAGCCATTGTTTTCAATTTATTTCAGTGCAGGATGACAATCACTACGCACAGACCTGAAAACTTGGTTGAGAGGTAATCCATCACAGCTTTATTTTCTGCCAGTTGTCGCCAAGGTAACAACTAATGGAGATCCAAATAAACAATTAACAATTTCCTCCTTGTCATACAGCAGGGCCTGTTTTCATGTGTCTTCCTGGGTGGTGCATTCAAGGAAATGCTGACATGCAAAGGTCTGAAAGTCAGTAGCTGAACAGCAGCCTAAATCACGTGTCTATTCTGGGTTTGATTTTAGAACAAGTCAATGTAATGCCTTTCTGCAGCTCTCTGAAGTCTCTGAAGTTGTCCTTAAACACACCACACCACAACACAACAGTGCATTATAGCAACTGCATTGCACCGCAAAAATAACATAACTTTGACAAAAGAAAAGATATTCATTGTGATGGATTACCTAACTCAAGTAAGTTTCAGGTTTGTGACATGCAAAACATAATGATCCTTTATAGTTTCTAACCAGTGTCCCATAACTGCCGAAGTATTCTTCATCTTGCCATGGGTCCTCGAGGGAGGTGTCCTCCTCCTCAGCAGCATCCTGGCGCAGGTAGTCGGCGGGGGCATAACCTGTGACCCCATGCAGCTCTGCCCACCACCACTCTGATGAAGGCTTGGCGTGCACGAGCAGTCTGTCCCCGCTGCTGAAAGTAAGCTGCGGGACAGAAACAGCACGGTTAGAACCAGCCACCCGACCTTCAACTGTCCAGTGAAAGTGTGCAGTCATCAGGCTGCCAGACGTCTGTCTATGTGGGTCTCTAACCTGGTCGCTGCCACCTCCAGTGAAATTAGACAAGGCAACGTATTCTTCAGGAGATGAATCATCCTCTTCCTCATTCTCTGTCTGCATGTTTGGCGGCGGTTGTTTCGACTCGCCTGCTGTTTGGTTCCCTATAAGAAACAAATTAAACCTGTTAAGACAGTATAAGTAAAGAAAATCTGTGTACTACTGTGAAATGAGCGGTAAAAACACGTCAACTGGTGCAGAACAGTTCCTGTTTTGACGTCAGAATATATTACCGTACCTTCAAGTGCTGTCGGAAATATCGAAATTATGGAGCGTAAATTAACGGTCCAAAAAACATGACTCGCGAGTCTCTGTACGTGTAAGCGTGTCAGAAACGTATGCTACTCCATTTTATAGCAAATATTAGACATTCCGCGTATTAATTTGTCATAATATTCGTTTGGTTTTCATTATACTGACATGTCAGAATCGAACATATTTTCTTCATAATTTTGCCACCATAGGCAATTTTATTTCCAAGGTAACCTCTCTGTTCCTTCAGCCTAATTCAAAGCTTATTTCAAAGCACACAAAGTAAGATTGCGACAAGTTGACTTCCGAATAAGTCTCGGTGGAGCACCTAAAGGCAGCACCGCGCTCTGGAATGGATGGGATTCGAAACTACTTCATTTAAAAATTTCTGGTAGTCTCCTCGTCTTTAATCAAGCAGATCCACTGATATTTAGCGCATATAAAAGAATGGGTACTTCAAAAAGGGACTACTGCTTTTAGGTTACTACTTTTTTAGAGTAACCTTACTGCTCCTCTTCTTCATATTCAAATTGGCAAGGCATTAGTCATTCAAATACAAATGTATACTCGAGTTATTATACAGCTGATCAGTGATCCAAATCTGTAGCATATTCAGCAGTTTAATGTCGGCCCAAGGTATGGTATCCTCGGGTTTCTGCTGCCTGAGGTATTGTTTGTCATTGTTCCGCTTAGTGCACAGTCTCAGGGTGCTGGATTTGGGGTGAAACCCTCCATGCATTGTGAGGAGCTTCTTTTTCTTGATATCAATCTCTTCCTTTGGCCAGTTTATTATACCAGCAGGGAGTTTACAGGACCTGCCTTACTCTGTATAGGTACGTCCCCTTTCATAGAAAATGCATTTTACAATTTGGCATAATCAAATGACATTTAAAAACTCATAAATGTTAGTAACATTATTGCATACATCTAAAATAGAGAAAAATGCATCTCCCCTGTGTCAGTAAAGGTAGTGTTAGTTCTGCAGATACAGTTTTGGTCTGTGCAGTGTTTCTTTTCAAGTAAATTTCAGAAACCAGCAAAAAGTTTCTATGCAGTCCCTACATGTTGTGAATCAAGCAATCAAGACATTTTAGCACTCCCTGGTTGTTTCTTGTTGAGAACAAAGTAACAGTAAGAAATAATTAAGGTACACTACAGTATAAAAATATTACAAAATATTTATTTTTTCATATAAAATGAATTCAACAATGAACAAAAGATTTCACACCATAACTCAATAAAGCATTTAATCAGGGTGCAGCGCTAACAGCTGAAGAGTTCACATCTTAAATTCTTAAAACACCCCTAGCTGATTCTTAGTCTGAGAGCAGTCACATTTTACACATTTCTTACTTCACATCAGTAAGTGTTTATTGTATTTAATTCAGTCCACTGAAGTGTGTTTGTATTCTTTTCAACATGATGACGAACTTTAAGGAGTTCTTTTCAGAAGCAGGTCACATCCTTGGTGAGAAGTTTCAGCTGTCTTTTGTCTTCGACTTGAGGAAGGGCTTATGCAGCACATCATAGAGTCGCCTCGCCTGCAAGCACAATATGTCAACATGGTAATTCAGGAAATGTTCCATCTACCTTCTGCATATTCATATGGTGCACATGTATTTTTACTCACTTTCTGTGGTCCAAGGCCTGGACAGAGGACCAAGTCTTCCTTAGAAGCACTGATGATTCCTTCTACAGACTGTAAAAAAAACACAAAATTCATAATCTCAGTATGCTGACCAGGGCACTCCTCTCTGAGAACATCACTATATGAAACTAAGTAGAATGAAAAGAGGAATTCAGAGTACACGATCAAATCAGCCTGTGGATATGTCTGTGCATATACACTGATTATAGTATAGCATCAACCTGAGGATGAATTTTCGCTGTAGTGGTACTCACTGAGAAAGTGGACAGCAAGGTAATGGCATCTGTCTTGTTTATAGACTTCACAGTGGTCAGGCAATCTGTAACCTTAAAACAAACTAATCCAATCAGCATTGCATTGTTCAAGCACTGAAAAACATGGCAAGACTTTGGCAAATACTCTGATTGCAGATAGTTTCCCTTGACATTCTATGTGACTGCATCGTATTCAGCCAATCACATTAAAATCTTCTTATCTTAAAATCTAATTATTTATTATTCCATATTATTAGCACATTAAAAATAGCGATGGACCTCACAATCTTTAAATAGAAAATGGTGAATCCACACACCTTTGACAGAAAGTCTTTTTCAACTTGCTCCTTCAGTACGTCTGCTGGTTTCTTTTCATATGACTTATACGTTTCTAGGTAACGTCCTGCCTCCTCTGGACTGTCAAATCAACATGAAGAAAACATTAGGTTTGCTTATTTATTCATTTTATTTCATTAGTGGGCACAAGGTTTCCTGATCAACAGAAAAAAAGAAAATACGCTAGACTAGGCAAATTTTTATCTGTTGATCCTGGCCAGAATAAAACAACATATCTTATGAATGTTACAATCAGATGATTGAAGTATAAAAAGACATTAACTACCCATTACAAACCCGAATATGCATTACATAACACATTAAAATATCAGAATTGATCTTCTGATTACATACTTTTTAGGCGGCAAGGCCGGGATCATTTGCACATCGGTTCACTCTCTTTTATGTCTGTGCCCTGTAACAAACTGGCCAGTCTTCTTGGCAGTCTGGTGCAGGTCTTACCTCCAAGCCAAGATGAGAGTGCAATCAGCCATGATGCAGATTCGAGCCAGCTCCTTCAACGTGTGATGAGGATCTTTCTGTGATGACAAACCAATGTCAGTGAGAAAAACTACATAAATTCTTAAAGCTTTATAAATGGATCTTGGAGCTATAGATTTGTTGCACATAGAGATGTGCTGAAAAAGTTTTTTGAAGCCGATCAGGGTCTTTGTCACACAGTATCTAGTATTTGTCAACTCTGGCGTTTAGATTTTCCCCACATACAGTACAGAAACTGCCTCCAGCTGTACACATCAGACTTCAATTACACCACTGTTAGCGAGTATCAGAGTATCAGTCTTGAACTGCTGTAGCAGGAAGCTTAGGACAGAATTTGTAGAGCCCTTCTTCATTTCTGGCATAAACAAAATATAGAAGTTCAAATGTAGTTTTCACAACAGCAACACTTTACAGGTTTTGAAGTATTGAGTCTGACGTGTACCACAACAGTAATTACAGACTTTGTCACTGTAAATGTTAAAGCAGGAGCTAAATGAATTGTGAGATGAAATAAGACAAGCTGGTAAATTAATAAATGGAAAAGCAAAAGTAATATTGAAATTCATTTATTTTCTATTTAATTAAATGCTTCATTTATAATAGTTATTTAAATGCAAGGATGCATTAATTAATTACAATTAAACACTGAAAAGTGCTGTATATTAGAATTAGGTACTAGTTTTAACAAAGTACCATGGGAAATTTATGACATCTTAGAAAGGAAAGATTACAATTTGATCAGATTTGATTTACAGATATCAATTTTTTGGATCTGATAATGATCTTAAAGATTGGGTCTGCACTTCCCTATCTGCAACGTTTCATGAATACAGTAATAACAACCAGAATATTACCTTGCAGGAGTTAAAACACTACTGTGTGCAAAAACATAGCACTTTCAGCTGTGTGACTGAATTAATATAACTACATTTTTGACATTTTTTGACTTACCACATCTACTTGTACCAGTAACACTCGCAGGGTGAAAGTCTGTCCAAGCAGCTTGAGACGGTCGTGGATATAGTTTGGATTGAGATTGTGATATCTCAGACTTTAAGCCAGGCCCAAAACCAACATCACAGCAAAACAAAACACACAAGAGAAAATAAAAACATATGAAAAAAGGGCAATAAAAAAAAAATCAGTGCTTATCAAAAAATATTGTATTGTGTATGACAACACGTTGTTAGGACAACAGGAAGAAATGTACGAAACAAAGCAACACACAGTTTGTACACACACACTATTCTTGAGGCACAAAAACCCACCTGAGGAAGAGAGCACACGTTGTCTGGCCTAAGACATAATCTGGTACAACATCTCCAAACTCCCAAGGGACACTCCTCACAAACTTCAGAATGGGATTTCCCCTCTGAATTAGAAAAAACAAATATGTGGTGTGACACTTTCCCTTGTACAAGCCAACTAACAAGCCTGAACAACTTGAGCGACTGATGCCACCATAGGGGAGTAGTATCACCAAACTAATTAACCTTGTAAAGTGATTCTGAATGGGAATAAGAAGCAGAGAATGGAGGTATGGATGGAGAGAGTTGGTGATTTCTTGCACAAACATACCTGTCTAGGACTGACAATAATGCTGCTCCCAAACACCACAGATTTTGGACCCAGGCTGAGGCTTGGATCTGACCTTTGACAGTTCCCCTCTTTTTCGTCTGTGCCAGCCACCTGTGTCTCCTCACTCCTCTTAAGCCTTTCAGATCCACCTTCAGTCCCTTTAGCACAGTCCTGAGCCGTTTCACATCCTCCTGGGGCAGCCGACACTGAATCTGACTCACTTTGCTTCACATTTGTAACTCCAGCACCTTCAGTCCTGGGCATTTTGGAGGGACCCCCTCTCTGAGGAAGAGCAGCCACATTGCTTTTATTCTGGACGATATATTGTGCATATGACAAGGGCTGGTCCACGGGCTCAGATGCACGCTCTGCTGAAGATGAAGTTGAGGCTGAGGTGTTTTGTCCTCCTTTGGATGAAGGCTGAAACTGCGGCTTTAGCTGGAATACAATCACATGGAAATCCTGTATTAGACTCGAGAATTATGAAATGAATCATGTAAAACAATCACTCACGTTTTCAACAAGCTATCTTGACCAAAACTTTGTCGCAAAGTTAAAATTTTTAATTTGAAAATTGTATCGACCAGCTGGAAAGCGAGTAAGCTAGCTAACTCCTAGCCGCCGTAGAAATGCATGAAACCGACCGGTGTTGTTTCTTTGGTGAAAGCAGAGTCTTCCAGGTTGATGTTAAACCTCTTCTTCATCGTTTAACTGATGAAGACTTTTTAAGTAAACACATGCCACTGACTAGACTTCTTGTAACGTTACTCACGATCCTCTCGCCATGAAAACTACTGACAGTTAGAGCTTCAGCAACTACTTCCGACCCGAATCCTTCAGAATAAAAGCATCGTCTCCAAAAATATTAACTGACTACAAACATTGGCAGAAATTGTACATCCCTCTGCTGTTTTACTTTATTTTCACGTTGCCAGTTATTCTGTAGCCGTGTGGGGGAGAGTTAAGAGGGAAAGTTTCGCTGTGCCCACCTTAAATCTGAGTTTAAAACATGTACCTAAAAGGATAATTTGTGACATCACAACTAGTTTAGTAGCCAATTGTGGTCCAATATGCAGCTTACACAAGTGTAAACTTGAAACCTCAAATGGACTTTTAGGAGACATTTTTATGAAGGGGCTTTCTCACATGCATCTTGTGTTTAGTTAAGCTTGAAATTAAAAATATTTGCATATTCATTGATTCTGGATGAAGAAGGTATGGAATAGGTCAACTTTAAATGTTTTAATAAAGTAATTGAATTTTTTTTGTAGAAAAACCATATCAGACACAAATTATTATTCGAAGCAAAGTATTTGGGAATCCTTAAGTGTTCACTGTATTTGGGATAGACAATTGAGTACCAAAATGACAGTACTTTAGAATTATAGTTGCTGCCCGAACACATTTCTTCAAGCTAAAACAAGAATAACACATTCTGTCCTGATGTTTTCTGAATAAAAGCACTGAATTCTGCTTGCACATACTTCATTTGTCACACAACTCTACAATCGACACTTATTTTGAAAGGTTTGCAAGTTAAATTTAAACCCTGGTTTTATGTTTTAAAAAAAGTCATACATGACAGAGAAAATTATACTATTCTTATCCATGCAGCCAAATAATCTAATTAGGTTTTACACGAAATAATACTGAAAAATCATTATATTGTCCATGTCTCAGCTTAAAGAACTACTAATGTATTTGATTTTCTTAAAACAGATAGTTAAAGCCAAGTATATTAACAGCAAAGAATATTGCTTACATGTGCTCAGTGTCTGTAACAGATGCCCTGGTTGATCTTTACACTTGTGACTTTCAACCTCTTTTCAACTGTGATCACTCAAGGCGAAGGCCAAAGAAATGTATGCCATCTGGTTCAGAATCAATGAGACAAACAGATTAGATTATGTATCAAGGTTTTCAACTGTGTAGGTGATTGGTACTAGATGTGGTTCCATCCACTGCAGTTAAACCAGCCAAGGTAAAAACAGAGAGGAGAAATAGGCTTGTGCATATCACTTTGTTGTTATATTTATAGGCAGCAACTTTCTAACCATACTGCATGTGAGAAAGTCTCAGACAACAGCATGAACATGTCACTCAGTTTACTAATCCATGTGAAATTTGAGCACTGAGAAGAAAAGCATTGTCAATTTAGTGACTACACGGAATACAATTAATACATTATTATACATCCAGACTCCAAAAGTTTCAGATACTGGGGCAGATTTTTCAGGTTTGCTTTTTCCTACATACTATTGGCTCACAAACCGAATATGGTGTCATAGCGTTCAGCTTCAAGTTCATGTTTATTTGTGTCATTTCAACTATACAAAAATTAGCTGAAACAAATATTGTTTCTCTCTGGACTAGGTTATGAAAACTATAAAAACAATGTATTAAAAATATGTATTTGGGTGCATCAAAAACCTGAGTGCAATAAAAGATCTGAGTCTGAATGCACTTAAAGTGCACAAGGCAGAGTAAAAAGACACAAGATACATACAGTCATTATGTACATTTATACATATACGCCCATATACAAATTGTGGCGAGGTCCTTTTTTGACATCACACACCAGATGATATAATAAATAAGATAATGCACATAAAGACAAAAACAAGAAGTAAAGCTGATGGGCCATTTGCTCGTGTTCCACACATAGAGGTTCCACAATCCTCTGAGTTTGCTACCATGGAGCATTGAGTTGCCTAGGAGACGGTGACGCCGCCATTCAAACCGCGCAGCATGGCATGTTGGGATACCTTTCCCCCATCATGGCGGATCAGGTAGTTGGCTAACGTTAACGATTAGCACATTCAACGATTGTTTGCTTTCACACAATTTAGGACTGTAGCCATCTGGCCTTTTCTACACAGGGACTGCAGCCGTCGAACAAAAACTGGGTAATTATGTGCTACAGAATCGTCAGCTGTGATGAGCGAACGAACTTGCTTTGTTGAAACAAGTAACAGCTACATGTCTTAGCACACTAGCTAGTTGAATAGCGACGATCATGCTAACTTAGCTAGCGGCCATGTCTTAGCTAGTGAACGAGTTGGCTGTGGATCGCCGCTTAGGCCGCTTAGGCCGCAGCATGTTTGACTCATACAGTTTATACGGTGTCCAACTGGTAAGCGTGCAAGACGATTTGCGTTTTAAAAAATAGCAATTTTACAAAAATCACAGTCATTGATATACTAACTTAAGCTATCGTTAGCTAGCTGCAGTGATGTGTGAATGAATGTTAACGCCAGGTACGGCAGTGCAGGCCCAACAATGTTGAGCGTTATCTAACGTGTGAATGAACTGTCTGTTGCTGCTTAAACTGGTTTCTCTTTTTGCTTCTATTATCCGTGCAGATTTGACCTACGTATACATAATTAGATTTGTGTGTGACTTAACACGGTGACATAATGAATCGGGAACAGAATGGCTAACTTAACGTTACTAGAAATCTAAAATAACATTGGCAACCGTACATTTGATGGCTAGCTTTAGCATTAACTGAAGCGGTAACGTTAATGTTAACTAGCTAACGCTGGATGTGTTAGCTACATCACATCGAATCTTAGTATCTTTCAATTTTAGTATCGTTCTTTTCGGATAAGTAACTATTGCTTAGTGTAGGTTAATTGTTTCCGCAAATAAAGCCTGTGCGTGATTTGAGTAAACTGTTCGAGATTGTGGCTTCATTGCCAATGTTTGTGGGCAGCAGTGCTTATCACATGTTATGTATGGTGGCAGGGATAATGCTGGCTGTATCAAATCTTTACGATTGTAGGACGACTGCTTTCTTCAGTCAAACGCAGAGTTTGGTCTATTAAAAAAAACTATTAAAAGAATAAAACCCGATCTGTATGTACTAGATAGGCTTAGGGCCAACAATTAACGTTAAATAAATGTTGGTACGATAAAAATGTCTTTGAAAGATCTGTCAATTTTGAATGAGGTTTTGGAGGAAGGATACATTGATTACTTAAATGGTAAGGCTACCAACCTCTGCAATTAGATATTTACGAACTTTGTTTGCATTAGCAATCCAGCCTCACTGTAGTCCGGGAGACGTTGCAGGGGATGCTACCTTTGTTTTTCTGGTTGTTTTGTCCTAGATGTTTGTGCAATTGACTTGTACTACTGGCGCTTCTATATTTAAGTGCTGGTGGACTATGTTTGTGTTTGTCACACCTCTGGCCACATGTAGGTCAGGTCCGTTTTACTTGACTTGACGACAACTCGAAGAAAAAGTAGAAAAGCGATATTTCCACCTGCTTTGTCCGCAGTTGTTGTTGCTGTTTTTACAACCACAGCGCGCTTGTGAAGCTAACAGCGAATTGTTACGAACAAAGCTGTCTGTATGTAGCCTAACTGTTATCTTAGTTTGAACCACGAATCTTAAAATGTGTCAAATTCTTGTAAATTTACTGCTGGCTGAGACAAACCAGCCTCTCCTCTCTCTACAAGCGTGATCACACCAGCAGCAGAGGGAGACTGCTAATGTCTGAATGTAAAAACTACAATGTGAATGTGAGAAACTACAACCTGTGTATTTTTTATAAATTAATATTGTTATGATAATGGTCTAAAATTATGTAAAATGCCGAGTTTTTAGTCAAATAACATCAAAGCATTTTTATGTTAATATAAGAAGTATAAAATATTTTCGGTTCATTATGAGATTGTGGCGGCACAAATGAGACTATAGGTAATTAATGGAAAACACTGTATTGGGATCCCACGTCCACTCAGTTCTTAAAGAAGAGCGACCGTCTTTTCATAAGGGGACCAGTCCGCCACTGGCTCGGACGGACCAATGACTGGTCAGTCAAGTTGCCCTATAAACTTGTACTGGCCCCAGGCCATCGCTTATGTCGGACCCTGGCCCACTTCTAAATCCCCTCTGATACGCATCTTCATTATAACGTTACATTGTTTGAGGGAACTATAACGTTAGGTAACTGGACGCAACTGTCAATAATGCTAACGTAGCTCCTCAGGGGTTGAAGCTGTTGTTTTTCTAATTTTCTAACCAGTGACAACGCATTAGTTAAGGTTTTAAGGACTATGACTGTCGGTAGTTGTTTATTTTGTTTAAATATGCAGAACTGTAATTTTCTGGGTTATTGTTGTTCGGACGATTAAGCTAAGAAAGCTATTATGTGCTAACGTCAGTGTCCGTTTTTTCCCCACACTATCTGGCAACTATACCACGTGATACGAAGGTCGTTATACTATTGGCTCACAATCCTCGTTAAAAGCAGGAACTAAACATCAGACTTCTCATGCAGAGAGAAACTAATTTTTTAAAAGGATTAATTCACAATCATAATATTTATTTCTTTTAGGAAAAGTGCTACTTTTATTCCGCAGCTTTCTAAAAGCTATGGATATATTATTATTTTTAAATATTTGTCTACACAAAAATGTTGTCAATATAACCTTTAAAACTCTTAAAATGACACTAAAACATATTGGAATTATTTTACCATAGATTTTGTTAGGAAACAAATATTTTTATTGCATCACAGACAGGACACATCTTTTTAGTAAATGTCCTTCTTAGTGAAAAACAAACAGTCTTAAATAAGGTAATCATAAGGTCCCCCTGCATAAATAAAGGATAAATAAAATTTAAAAAATAGAAAAGTTGTTGAGTCTGTTCTTTCTTACATGATAATATCTGTATTTGTAAAAAACAGCTTTATTTTTCACTTCTCTACCATGATGTTAAATGGTACAGACAACAATTTCATCAATTGCATCAATATATTATATATAATTTAACCCTGACTAAAGAAATACAGGAATGATCCTTTAACAAAAATAAAGTCTAACTGGCATTGTGGCATAGAGTCAATCTGTACTACTTTAGACCTGTTTTAATAAAAAAAAAGCCTTAACAACACTGGCACTAGGGCTGCACAATTAAATTAAATATTATCGCAATATGGCCAAGTGCGATATCCAAATAACAGAAGCTGCAATCTTTTGGTAAAGGTAAAATGTGTTACAAAAGAGCATTATTATGAAGTACTGTAGTGCTGCAGAGATGCCCTGGTCTACAAATCTTGTTCTCCAGATGGAAGAAAACACGTTTGTTTGGTACAGACCTCAACAAATGTCACATCATCATGATTTTAATAAGAAATAAATAGGATTGTACTAGCGAGCTAGACAGCTTTTTTCAAGTCACTCATGAAGATATTCACGATTATTCCGATCCGTGATTAAAATCGTATATTGTCCCATCCCTATTGCCTGCCTTGTTCCCCTTGATCACCTGTGCGAGGTTTCTAGCTGCTGACATAATCCGAGCAACGCTTTCCTCCTCACTATTGGTGTAAACAACAGTGTTCAGCATGGAGCTCTTGCTGCATGCCGTTATTTTTTTTTAATCAGTTTTGTTGTATTGGCGCGTTGATGTTGTGACTCTTCTTCCTCTAAATCATGGATATATTGAGAATTTTTAAAGAGAGCTTTAAATGCCCCTCTCTCTCTCTCTCTCTCTCTCTCTCTCTCTCTCGTTGCTTGTATAAGACGACACATTCTTTGGCCAATCCGGTGACTGTAATGATACAACACTTGTGCCAGTCTGTTGACCACAAGCAAGACCACAGCAGCGTGGCTCTGCACGGCTATAACAGAAATGCAAGTCATCACTGCTTGACTTGTCACAGTGTGGCTAAAGCGGAATGACATGGGCCCATGGAAAAAACCCTATTAGTAGTTGTGGATGTATTCAAGATGGTGTTACTTCCGTTTTGCTGTAGCATGGCTATGAAATCTATACTTTTTCTTGTGTTGGTGCTGCATTCTTTGTTGCTTAAGTTACAATACTTTTGTTTTCTTTGCCAGTGTTGAGTGAGGGAGCAGCACACCAGTGACATTAAGAGGGCCTTCTACAATATCAGGGGCACCAGCACAATGGAGTGTGCAGTGGACATTCCCTCAGGTGAGTGATAGATAGGAAGCAAAGAAATCTGTGAAATTTTACCCATTTTGATTTAGTTTCTTTGACTGCTTTTTTGTTTATGCCTCTTTTGTCGTAAAAAATCCATTGTTGAAAATTGCAGTTAGGTGACATGGCCAGGGAAGTTTTTTTCCCCTCCAAAACTACTCTCTAGCTGTATTTTTGATCTCTGAGAAGCTGTCGTACAGACATCACTGCACATGCTCTTGAATGTGGTTATGTCTTTACATTGCTGGGAGGAATTAACTACACTGACCATGTTCCTCATTTAAAAAAAAAAATCACCCAAATATAACAGTATAATAATACTGAAATACTGGCTGCCCTGTGCAGGTGAGGATGAGGCACCTGAGAAAGATGACATGAATGCCAAGGAAGGGAATGAGCCACCCCACAAGAAAAACAAGAAGCACAGAAAACACAAGAGCAAGAAGAAGAAGAGAAGGAGGAAGGGGGAAAAGGAGAGCAGTTCAGAATCTGGTGCTGAGTCGGATGCAGAGCCACCACCTCCACCGAGACCTGTCAGGACCACCAGAGCCAGGTCAGAAGAACTAAAATTTTAATTAAAAATGTTGTGTAAACTAAATGTACTGTTATGTGAGACTTGATAGATATATTCTATGAACCTCATGAATTTCAATTTCAATTCAAGATAGCTGATAAAATAAGGTATGTTATAGTAAGCACATCTTTGTTTCAAAAATTTGAATTTCATATCGCTTGCTGTTGAGATCTCATATTCAGGCTGTGGCCACAGGTTTTGAACATGAATTACCATTATAAAATGCATTTCTGCATTCTTACTCAACAAAAGCAGAGAATAAATCTCAGTGGAATCTTGGTATGTTTTATGGTGATTGATTTATATACAGAAAACATCAATGCAGTGTGGAATGGGAAGTGTGTAAGAGGCATTAGGCACCAAGCCACATTTTAACATGCATGTAATAGTCTAGAATATGGTCTGAAATCCAAATTTCCCGTATTATCTAGGGAGGTTTGTCTAGGAAAAGCCACCAGTCCCACTAAATGGAGTTTTGTTTGTCTAAACAAGATTTTGTACCTTACCCAAACTGAAAAAGTGACCTACTTAATTTTACACATTACACATACACAAGCAAAAACACAATTTTTGTGAACATTTTTCCTTTTCTTTGTTTCTTGTTTCCTTGTGTTTGTAGTGCCAGACTGGCAGCAGCTGCAGGAGCTGGAGACCATGCAGGGCTGAAGGAGGAAGGCAAAAGGGATGTAATTACAGGTAGGAATCCCTCACACACAAATATAATTCATATTTCCTTATGAAAGTAATTAATTAATTCTCCTCCTGTAATTTGATTTAAAAAAAAAAACTTCACTTCTCTCAGATCGCGTGGACATGGAGGGTGATGCAAAATCCAAAAAACACAAAAGACATGCTGCCAAGAAGAAGAAAAAGAAGAGGAAGAAAGATGAAAAGCAGGAAAAGAAATCCCCATCTCGCTCCCCATCTGAAAGCAGCTCAGCTTCAGGTTCTGAGTCTGAAGGTGAAGGAGGTAAAGGGCCTGGTGATGGCAAATACTCTCCAGCTACAGCATCTGACCTGCAAGAACCAGTCTCCAAACTGGTTCCAAAAAGCAAACGAGGGGAGGAGAAGGGGGTTCCCATCCTCACGCAGAAACCTGAATTGATTGGACTGAAGAAAGAGGAGATATCAGATATGGATGTGTCCCCATCTGGAGGGAAAGACAGTAACACCAATGGATCAGAAAAGGATATGAGGTTGCCATCTGCAGGCCAGGATGAGATAACACAGACAACGACACTTAAGGTTAAGACAGAGGGTAGTCATGCTGATGGTGCATTTAGCCATGCCCAGGAACTCCCTGACATCATCCCCAAACAAGAAGGTGCTACCCCAAGAGATGACCCAGGCCTGAAAGATCAGGCCAATTCAGTTCAGAGGGCAAAGGTCAAAGAACGCGATTCATCCAGGTCCAGATCTCCTTCCCTATCCAGGGGCCTAGACATTAAGAGGTCTGGGTCAAGTCATAGTCGGTCACCAACACCTAGTCCCAGTAGGCAGCAGTCTGATGGTCAAACAGAAGCGGCAATGAAAGAACGGTCAAGAACCCATTCCAGGTCAACCTCAAAGGGAAAACGTTCTACAACTCCTCTAAAGAGTCGGCAGCTGTCCCGCTCTCTGTCCCACTCTCAGTCCCCTATATCTAGGAGGAAGTCACTCTCCCCTTCCCCGAAGTCTCCCAAGAGAGCTAGCTGTCAGTCCCGGTCCACCTCTCGCTCCCTCACCCCCAAGAAGAAGGTTTCAAAACCAACAAGGAAATCCAAGTCCCCTAAACGTCGAAAGAGTTCCCTGTCTGTTTCCCCAAAGCGACGCAGAAGTTCCCACTCTCCTAAAAGAAAGGTGTCGCGGTCCCCTAAACGCAGTGGCCGCAGGTCTCCCTCTTTATCTCGGTCTCCAAGGAGAAATCGAAGGTCAGAGTCACGTCCCCGTGGAGGCACAAGGCGCTCCAGGACCTGCTCACCTAGACGAGGTGGTGCAGTTGGCAGGCGTTCACGGTCACGTTCCATCAATAGAACCCGTCGCTCCCACTCAAGATCAAGACGCCCTGTTCGTCGCTCCAGGTCACGATCACCGGCAAGGCGAGCAGGAGGCAGGCGCTCCAGGAGTCGATCCTTGTCTCGACGCAGGAGGTCCCCACCTCCCAGATCCCGCCGTTCACGCTCCCGGTCTATCCGCAGAAGCAGGCGGACTCGATCACGTTCCGTTGTCGTCCTTAAGCGCAACCGCCGCTCCAGATCCAGGAGTCCCCGCAAACGGACCAAATCCAAAACCCCTCCCTCCCGACGGCGGTCTAAATCCCGGTCGCCAGTCAGAAAGCGCTCTCGGTCCCCTGCCAGAAGAAATCGTTCTCCACCAAGGTCTGGCAAACGCTCCAAATCCCGCTCATTGTCTCGAAGGCAACGGTCAAAGTCACCCTCACCACTACCTGGCAAGAAGAGGTCCAAATCTCCTCGGAAGAGTGGAAGAAGGTCAAAGTCTAAATCCGTCTCTGTGGGCTTAAACAGATCTAAGTCCAGGTCCAGGTCTGAGTCAAGTGATGGGCAGTCTGACAGCTCCTCCCCAGCCAGATCCACATCTTTCTCTCCTGTTAAAGAGATGACGGTTGCCTCTCCTAAATTAGAGGAGACAGGTGCTGGGAAGGCAGCTGGAGAAAGTGGAGGACTTTCAGCTACTGCAGGTCAGACATTTTTCATTGCTATGTTTTAAGCGAAATGATTTTGTTTATTTGTAAATCGATTTGATGTGTAAAATTCACATGAATTCCATATTAAAACTCATATGTTGCCTTTACTCATCATTAAAGTTACCCTCAGGCCTCTAAGACAATCAGAATTGCTAGTTATCATCTTCCTTGTTTGCTCTTTTTAACAAGCAGTGAATATTTATTATTGAATACTTGTAGTGTATACAGAGCTTAAAGTACAGACTCCAAAAAATAGGAGCTCAAAAATCAACAATTAACAGTCCTTTGTAATTTGTGTTATTGTTGCCTTGAAATGGCCTAACATATCTTTATGCCTTGTCATTTAACATGTACCATGCAGGTGCATGGAAACCCGTGCCCTCAGCAGCTGCCTCCAGCCCCAAAGCTGGGAGCTCCTCAGATAAGTTGCAGGAGCAGCCGCAGACGCTTGCTGAGGAACAGAGGGAGTGTGTCAGCTCATCCAATGAACGAGATGTTTCCAGGTCCAGGTCTGGTTCTAGAGAGGCAGGCACAGGCCCAGATGGGTCAGATTGTTCGGAAGGCTCGGATGAAGAAGAGGATTCTTCCTCTCCAGTTAAAATGGCACCTGCACACCAGAGAAGCTCCTCAGGTTCAGCATCTCCACCAGTGCAGAAGAAGCAGCTGTCCAAGTCACACTCACCTACGATTTGCAGGAAACCTTCGCGCTCAACTTCTTCACCTCGTCGATCAACATCCAAGTCTGCATCCAGAAGGAAGCCGTCTAGGTTTGTTGTTTGTGTGTGTGAGTGTGCGTATGTGCCCGTCCTGTATCACGAATCAGGGTTCTGTGGGTCCTAAAAGAGTTTTAAATTAAATTACTGTAAGGTCTTTAAAGGTATTAAATGTTAAAGACCTCATGAAATGGGGACTTGAAAGGGATCTAATTGCCAGACCCAATGCTCACATTATTCTGCACTCGTCGGTGTGATTAAAAAATCAGTATTGTGCATGTTTACAATGTCTCATCATTCACCTTTCCTCAGGTCCAAGTCTCCAGTGAGGAAAAGAGAATCTGTCTCTCCATCAGAAAGGAAGAAGCGACGGTCTAAATCTCGGAGTCCTGCTCGGCGGCGGAGGTCACGCTCGCGCTCCGCCACACGGCGTAAGCAATCAGGCTCCAAGTCCCGCACCAAAATCCGCCGGTCCAAGTCCCGCTCTCCAACCCGCAAGAGGCGATCCCGTTCACCCAACGCCCGTGGGAGGAGGAGGTCCAAGTCCACGGAAAGAAGCAAACGATCCAAGAGCCGCTCCACAGGCCGGAGGAAAAGGTCCAGATCAGGAGACAGAAGCAGGCGATCAAGGTCTCGGTCTTCTGATCGCAGACGCAGGTCTAGGTCGAGAGGTCGAGGGAGGCGCCCGGTGTTTCGCAGTCGTTCGTTTGATAGGCGGGACAGGTGGAAAAGGGAACCTAGCCACTCTCCAGTTCTCATTCTCCGCAAACAGCGCCGCTCAGGGTCCCGGACACGACGCAGCACCAGCAAGACTCCTCCACGGCTCACTGAACTGGGTAAAACATTTTGATAGTAACTAATGGCAATCACACTTAAGACAACACTTATATTTATGATGTTACATTTATAAACATTTGTGGTTTAATTTTTGTACGATTTGTTTTTAGATTTTTCTTCAGTTTACACAGCTTGTTGACTTAATCTTGCCTTTTTTCCCCTCTCTATCCACCCTCTCTGTGCCCTGCTGTTGCATTACCCCTGCCTCTGTCTCTCCTCTGCCCTGTCTTTCCTCAGATAAGGACCAGTTGCTGGAGATAGCCAAAGCTAATGCTGCTGCCATGTGTGCTAAGGCGGGGGTGCCCATTCCTGAGAGTCTTCGGCCAAAAGCCATCCTCCAGCTCCCTCTACCCACTCCATCGCCTACCCCCCTTTCCTTACCTCTCCCTTTACCTCTCCCAATGGGCATGGGGATGCCCAACATGCCGAATATGCCCAACATGGGTCCTTTGGGGATGCCCAATATTCCAGGAATGCCCAGCATGTCAAACATGACCATGAGTGCTGCTATGGCAAGTATGACAGCAGCTACTATGACAGCTGCTTTAACCAACATGGGTGCCCTGGCAGCCATGCCTCCCCTTGCCCCACTTCCTACCATTACTAACAAGCCTCCCCCATGTCTCGCCCCTCCAACACCAACCCTTAACCTGGACCACATCGAGGAAGCAAAGAGGAAGGTCACTCAGCAGGCTAACATACACACCATCAAGGAGCTCACTGAGGTAAATCTTTTTGTTTGAGAGATTGTACAGTATGTGTACATGTTTGATAGAAACAATGTTGAATCAAAGACTGGTGAAGAGTGAGTAATGTGGCTGTGTGTAATGTAACTGATTTGTTTTTCTGTGTTTTTGTAGAAGTGCAAGATGATTGCAAATAGCAAGGAGGAGATGGCCATTGCTAAACCCCATGTCTCAGATGATGAAAGCTAAAACTGCCAAGCCCTCATGGTGAAATGTTCAATCTTTATTCTTCATTTTCTTTGTCTGTCTGTGTCCCTGTCTTTTATATTAGTGTTTCACTGTTTTCACTTCAATCTGTTGTGGGCATTGGGTTTTTTTAAACACTGAAGTATTTGACATGCTGGTTCTCATTTCCAAACTTGATATGTTAATATTTGAGTGTTACTTTTTCAGCAACAATTATGCTTTTGTATTTACATTTTTAATCTCATTAAATTGATGTCAACCGTTTCCAGTTGCTCATAGATCCAGCAGCAACATACTCATTGGCCATCTCAATTTGGAATCATTTTTTTTTATTTTACCACACTGTAATCAGTAAGTGCTTATGCTTCCACTTTTGCCAGTCCCTATTTGAAAAATTGTAAAACACGTAATGCTTGCATACGAAACATCTTCCTTTTCCTTTATAGCCTATCCCTTTGGCTTAGCACTCCCACTGTAACCACTTTTTTCCCAGTTATCCATTCCTCTTCCCCACATCATTTATCATTTATATTTCACAGACAGACCCACTAAACTGTAGTTCTCCTTTTTTCACTGTTCAGACAATTATCCCTTGCTTCATGTGTGCATTCCCCTCTCTGAATTGTTCCTCTGTATATTAAGTAGAAAAGTCCTAGTTATAATGAAACCTAATGTTATCTGTAGAAATTAACTGATGATCTTGTCTCAAATACAAATTAATTAGACAAAATATTTGAACAAACTTTGACCTTTTCTCTCTCTTTGTCTGCACACAGCCACTGCTCTCAAAGGACTGAAGGAAAATGTAAAAGATGATTTACAGGAGGACCTACCTTCCCACAGTTCCCTTTGGCAGCCAGACTGAGCCTCATAAACCACCAAGAAGACGAACAAGAAGAGCATCCTAGCACAGTTACAATATAGGAGCACCGGCACCAGCCACTGTCCCACTCAGCTCCCCAGTTTGTTTCTGTTTGTGTAAAAGAGAGACTGGCAGACTGTCACCTGTGATACCACTGAGAAGACTGGACACACTGACGTGTGTGCACAGTTGTATGACTGTATAGTGACTGTGAGTCTGTGTGTATATAGTGACTTTCAACACCAACTCCTCAGTGTTGCTGCTCATTTAAGCAGTCACTGTTGTAAAGCGGAAACAAACCAAACTAACTAGTGGCGCAAGTGTTTTTGTAAAAGATTAGTTTCTCTAAATTTGTTTTACTTCTATCCTTTCTTAAAGAATTGTGTTAAGTGGAGACTGCTTCCCTGTTCTGTTGTATTCCCCTCTGTCATCTCTAGTCCCTGGTTTTATAAACAAATAATGCAGGTGAAGTTTTGGTAGATCCTCACATGTGATTTGTTTTCACAAACCGGGGTCTCCAGGGCAAGAGAGGGACCACATGTTGTGAATCCTGGAACAGGGTGCCAGATCAGATTTTGAAGGAAGGGAATAACTGAATATATTTGCAGAAGAAGGTTTGAATTTTGGCTATGACAAAGATTACCATCTCCATTCACAAAACATAACTAATTCAGTTAGCACTGCCCTGGGTGTGGTTTTCTTCCCCTCTATTTTAAATAGCACCAAGCTAATCTTTGACTCTAACCTGGTCTTTTCATTTGGGCTTTTTTGGGGTTCTTTTTCCAACTTGGAAACATGTTTGCTGTAGATTTAAATGGACATTTGATCTGCCACCAACATCCTAACATGCAGTGTTGTGTGTTTTGCAGAAAACTAATATATAAAATAATTTGAGATGCACAAAAAGCATACCATTAGTATTTGCTGGGAATTGCAATGATAGCAGACTAGCAGACATTTGGTTGAGTTCAAACTTTTGAAAGGTCCGTGTTTCTATCATTTGTCATCTTGGTTTGATTTTCTGAGTAAGTGTAATTTGAAAGCAATGCTGGTTAATGGCTGTCTTGGAGATCCAGATGTTGGGACCTTACCAACAGGACAGAACCTACCATATTACCCATAATCCCAGATTCAGATCACAACAAAGATCTGATTGACTGGACCTTGAACCACCAAGCTTAAACTATATCAATATAACATTTTTGTTGTGTTCCTGATAAGAAACATGGATAAGAATGCAACTTCCCTTAAACTTCACACTGTAAAAGGAGGTAATTATTACTTTTAACATTTCTATTTCACTGTGTGGCTGAATACATCATAAACAATTGGGATTTTTAAATACACTTTTGCTTTTTTGTTGCTGTTTACATTATTAAAACATTTTCTTTCTGTGGCTTATTTAGAGGCGAACACGGAGAACACAATTCATGTTATTGCCCTGGGGCAGAGAAATTACTTTGCTTATAGAGGTGAATGTAGAAAGTAAAGTATGTCCTGAACTGTGCCGTTGTTCAGTTTTTGTGTATTAGACAATCAGGTTCTTTGTCTCAAGAATATATTTTTGAAGCAAGAACTAAAACCACTTGAAATTTACACATCACGCAGCATTGTTTTCAGGTGGCAAATAGTTTTGGATAACAGAATGTGTCGTAATGTGCAAACATAATGAAAAACCCAACAAGCCCTTTTCATTTCATCCACTGATACATTTAATATCTGCTTTACTTGTAAATGCTGTTACCCTGGCCCGTAGTAGGTCTTCTTTGTGAGCTGTGTCTGGGTAAACGGGGTCTGTGTTTCGCTGAATGCTTTTGTCCCACTGGATAACTGAAGAGCAAAGACGAATTTGGTGCTCTTTGGAAAACTGGCAGGGATGAGGTTTTTCTGATTTTGTAAGGAATCTTGCGCTCATAGCTCATTTATTTTCATTGCAGAGCCAAATAATTCTGGATCCCTCCTCCTTTGTCGACCTCCCATGCCCAGGGCTGTTTAACTGTGGAAGATAATCTGTGAAGGTTTTGTCAAACTGTAACTATACAGACTCTGTACCAAAAGTGTTGAACTGTTGAATTGATTCCCAGAGGTAATCTTTAACTATTTTAAAGACAGAAAAAAGATGAAAATGCATTTTAGGATTCTTTTTTTGTTTGTTGGTCATTTGAGTATGACATCGCTTGCTTTGTACATAAATGTGTTGATGATTATTAAAAACCTCAATGATCCGTATATACTTGTGTCCTGTGCTATATTCACTTCATTCAGGCTCATAATGTGTTGCTGCACATTTACGACTATAAGTTGTTTATTGAACATTTATTGATTGTCTTCTAGAAATGGGAAGGGATAGTATAGATGAGTTTAGGTGGGAATGATCAAAATGATTGGATTAGACAAGACGAGGAGTTGCAGGGGGTTGTGTATCCTGCTTGTTTATTTTACTAATCTAGTCACACATTACATACTCTCTGTACCTTTGACTTTTTTTTAAAGCACTTATATTTGC
This sequence comes from Siniperca chuatsi, assembly GCF_020085105.1. Classification (NCBI taxonomy): domain Eukaryota; kingdom Metazoa; phylum Chordata; class Actinopteri; order Centrarchiformes; family Sinipercidae; genus Siniperca; species Siniperca chuatsi. The sequence continues at coordinate 12,466,473 of NC_058053.1, read as the reverse complement.
AATCCTTTCTGTTTATTACTTTCAGTTGATGAAAGTGATTTAAAGCTGATATGGTTATGGAAACAATAGGTCACCTGTTGTGAGATTGAAGTGGTTTTTTATCAATAATGTGATGTATACTGTCCATAACCGTAACGTGATGGATTATAAATATATAGAGAAAGAGACATTACAAACGCTACTCTTTGCAAACCAGTTCTCTGATTTTACATGGAAATAATAAGAAGTCGCTTACATCGTTTTGTTAGACTCGATTGAGTTTTTATATTATACTATTTTTAATGAATAAAATTTTCCTAAGAAATGAATGACATATTGCTCGATCAAATTTCCTCTGGTTCCACCCAGTGGAGTTCAAGATTAACTTAACGGTTTGTAAATTTGCTGGTGGGCAAACATTCAGGATAGTGCAACTTGTTTAGAAAAAAGATGAGGGGCTGCATTTTATTTTAAAATAGTCTGTACCAGGTTCATGGAAAAGTATTTCTTTTAAAAATGGTGGAGTGTTGTTTCAAAAATGACATTTGAGCCAGATAAACTGTATGTTAAAACAGTCAATTTCATCATAATTTCATGACAGATGAGTTGGTATATTGCTTTAAATCATATGTTGGAATATTGAGCTGTGTATCTGCATGTTTAAAAACCAAAATGTGTATTAAACTCTACCCTGTCTACTCCACTGTCACCATGACACACAACCCATTTCACAATCAAAGGGGTAATAACTTGGAGCTTTAAAGAAGCTTTTGTAATGTGTGACACAGTACATGAGTTTCCTTTGTTTAAAATTGGACTGCACTGCCAGGTGTGAATGGGGTCACAGAATAAATGTTAAGTGAAGTGACATTAGCCCAGTTGTGCATTGCTGAGCAGTGAGCGACCAGCTCTCAGATCTATAATGAAAGCCTTCACAGCAGAGATGGAACCCAACAGCACAACCTGACTGCACAATCTATCGATTTGCAAGACTGTGTGCTTGCGTGTGAGCAGTTTGTATGTTTGCCTGTGTGAGAGAAAGATAAATATATGTTTTTATACGAGTGTTTAAAATGGGCTGATGCCACTATATCATTTTCTGGGTAATAATTAAAATGTTCTTTCAGAAAAGGTAGGCTAGAAAACACCTGTAGTTATGAAACCCTCCAACAAGTGGTGCCCTTTCTCTTTGTTTCCACTTTACTTTTATTGTGAAGGTCAGAGACTTAAATCAAGCAACTATAATGTAAATCTCTAAAAGACTGTGTTGGAACAGTGGTAAAGTAAGTAAAGTCTAAAGGCTTTGAGACATTAAATACTTTACTTTCAGTTTACAAGCTTTCTGATGTACTTGGATGTCGAGCGAAGACAAGTGACACAGGGTAGTCTTCATGAAGAAACTTAAAAGGCTTTAATCTGTGGATTTTCTCACTGAACTGGATAAAAAGGTTAAAAACTCCAGAGTGAGAGTTTCTGCCTTAGTCTTCATCATGGGGTTTAAAATACAAATCACCATGGCATACACTCAGATGAAAAATACAATCATTACCATAGTCATAGATTAAGGGCTTTGGACTAAATAGTGCTGTGGATCAAATGAAACAAACACCAAAGAAAAGGGGGTGGGGGTGGGATGCTTTAGTCCTTTTTGTGTGCATGCGTGTCTGAAGCACTAGGTGGTTTACTTCAAAAATAAAATGTTATTTTGTTCTGTAGTATTATAGTATTATAGAAAAAATAAGGTATCCTATGTAAATTATTGGGGTGGGGAGGGGGGTTGAATCTTGAATGAGGCCATCTTCAACGTTATTATAATAGTTTATTTAGTTTATTTTAATAGTTATTATAACAGCAATAGTTTTGTTGGACCCTCCCCATTACAAAACCTATTGCATTACCCTCCATCCAAGACAAAACAATATATTTATGGCAAACATAACAAAATGGTGAAAATACAGCCAATGTCCGAAATTAACTTTTTGACTCACTGGCCAATAGGACTGGCAGATGAAAAATATTTTTTTATATAATAAAAGGCCTTAAACTTAAACAAACTTAAAGAGGCCAGAAGCAAAATTATTTTAATATATTGATCAACAGTTAATCAATTCAAGCCTGAATGCAACTCAAGAAGTCTTGATCTCAAAATTCTACTTAAGTATTTGCTATTAAATGTACTTAAACATAAAAGTAATCGTATCGTAGAAAAGGTTTCAGTCGTAGTCATCTGGACACTGTTTTGAGAATCAAGACGTTTCGGCTCCCATCCGGAAGTCATTCTCAATTCCGGATGGGAGCCGAAACGTCTTGATTCTGAGACAGTGTCCAGATGACTACGACTGGAACCTTTTCTACGATAGAACACTCCTGGACGAATGAGGGACTACACCGTCTTATAAAAGTAATCGGTTAAACACAGGACTTTCACACAGGACGCCAGGGATAATTTCCCATGTGAAACCAACAATCACTGTTGATTGTTTTAAGGAAGTAGTTATTTTAACCCAAACCATGATCTTTTCCTAAACCTGACCAAGTAGCTTTTGTGCCTAAACTTAACCAAACTTGACCATCACCAGAAATGTTTCTCAGTAAGCTTTATTTTGAAAGTCTACCCGGACGTTGCATATTTATTATTGCTACTTTTACCGCAGAATGAGAATGTGTTGAAAACGTAAAAACGTAACAATGCCATGGTGGACCTGCATGTGTATTACACGTGTTGGTGCGGTGCACTCAAAAGCTATCTTTTTGATGTAACGATTTGATTTTTTCATACGATAAATCTCACAAGCGAAGGCTGAAATAAAATATAAATCCGTGATGAGAAAAAGTCAAAAGACCCTCTCTGAACAACATCACACTATACTCCCTTCAGCAGTCCCTAAAGACAAAAAACAACAGCAACAAATGTCTTAATTAAAATGCAGAACCAGTATATCAATTCCACTTTTAGTTTCCAATGTGTGGGTTAGGGTTAGTAATCTGCATCAACTGCAATCTCTGAAAGAGTACCTGTTTAACTATTCTGGGCCAATTATACTCATTTAATTTGTGGACTGTAATGACAATGATTAATCAGTAATTACATTTACAGGTCTTCCTGTCAGTGTCTGCATGTGTGCTTTTTTACACATAGCAGTCACTTTTTCATGTATATGTATGTAGGTTGCATACTGAGCAGCTAGTGAGTCATTGGATTTTGCAGATCAATGGCTGTCGATCGATGGATGGCTGAGTGTTTTGCAACGACCACCCAGTCCAAGCACTCTACCCACTCTGTTAGGCAGCCAGGAAAGGAGGTCACATACACAAATTTCCTCTCTCCCCTTTGCTTTCCATTTTCACAACACACTTTCACAACATTGCTTCACACTCCACTCATACAAACATGCACAAGCACACACACACACACTGGATAAGCCGATTAATTCAGCCCGTGGTGGAGTTCTGGATCAGAGTGGAACTTGTTTCACTACAATGTGAGACAGACTAACGAAGACAACAGAGACAGCGAAGAGAAAAGGAGAAAAGGAGAAAAGAGGATTTGAGGGAAATGAGAGGCTCGACGAGATAAAAGCTGACGAGAGTGGAGAGAAAAGAGAGGAAAAACTGAGAACAAAAGAGGAAATAAGATGCCTAATTTTACTGAGGAGGATTTGGAGCGCTGCCTACAAAACCAAGGGAGCTGTGTCTATAACTGTGAGGGTCCATGTACTGGTCAGAGGAGTACAATAAAGGTTGTGACTTTGACTGTACTTGTCGGTTCATTGTACTGTCAAAACTGTGTGTGCACATTTCAGTTCAAGTGTGTGTGGACTCAATGTCCTTGACAAACCAAAATTGTATGAAAGCAGGACAGTCTGCTGCAACAATAGTATATGTGAGCATGTACGTCTACATGATTGAAGACACACATGTTGCATGCAAGCATGAATAATTCATGAAGGCAGTGGGAAGGAGCAACTATATATTGTAATTTATGGATGAGTGAAGTTAACAGATTTAAAATATTCATGCCAACTAGAAAGTAAAAATGCTATTTCAAAATATTCTTTTCTATTCTATTCTTTTTTGCATTCTAGATTGAAAATTTAAATATGTATGTTTGCTAAGAACATTAAAATGTTAGGAGGAAATTCTTCATCTCCTAATTTATTCTTAATAATCAAATAACAATTCATATTTGAAACCTCAAATGTTGTACAACAGTTGACACACAAACTATGCATAACTGCCTGTCTGTCAATCTGTTTGTATTTACAGGTAGACTTGAGTTAGAGTTTCAACAGCTGAATGTCATCTTGGTCTAAGACGCCAGACAGAAATGATTCTCCTGCGTAAGGTTCCCCATCTGACCTTTATTTGAAACAAGACCTATCAGAGAAAATGACCAAAAATAACCCATTAGCCGCAAACCTAAGTATATATGTTTATTAACCTGCAATTTAGAAGTCTTGCAGATCTATCTATAAAAAGAGAAAACAATAAAGTATCAAGGCATTATGGTTGCCCTGCCATGTAGCAGAGACAATGTTTTTGTTTGAATGTCCTTAAGCCATGTTAAAATATGTATCTTATATATCTAATTTCATATCTGATATAGAAATACAGTATTTGAAATGTGGCTTCTAGTCATCATAGCTGGACTTGGGTCTTTGAACTCTATCCATGAGGGCGGAGGAGATGCTGGTTGCTGTCGCAGAGTTGACCAATGAAGTCAGCCACGGAGACAGATGCTTCCTGACTGTAGCACGTGTTTTTGTGAATGATGAGAACATTGAGGTAGTACAGTATAGTGTGTGTGTGTGTCTGTCTGGCTGCATAGATTCCAAGTGATTCATTTCTATAGGGAGAAGTGTGTGTTTGTATGAGTCAGAGATCATAGTGTGTGTGAGTAAGGTTGTGTGTTTGTGCATTCAACAAACACAGCAGCAAGGTTGTGTGCATGTAAGTGTGCATGTGTCCTCTTTGTCTCTCTCCCCCTGCGTGTGTGTGTGTGTGACAGCCGCAGGAATGTGTGTGTTAGTTCCAGTTCGTTGCTCAAGAATGAGAGCAGAGGTATTGCTCTGTGTATGTGTGTGTGTGTGTGTGTGTGTGTCTGTGTGTGTGTGTGTGTGTTGTTTGTCACAGGAATGGAGGGAGAACCCGTGATGACGTCCACAAAGATCAAGGTAGATCAAGGTTAATATGTGTGTGTGTGTATGTACGTGTCTGTTGGCTGCAGGGAAGGAAAGTTCCTCTTGTGTCTACACTGGTTAACATAGCATGTTTTCGAACATCAAAGGTGAGACTCAGTGGTAACACATTTATATTTAACTGATGGTGGGCAGCAGAATTTAGTTTTATTCATGTACATTCCCTAAAATCTGTAATAACCTAAATTAATTAGATTTTCAACATAAGATAATTAAAAATTAGTGCCTTAAATTCCCCTGGATGTCACCCGAACCATCATCCTATAACTGCGGCAAAACACTACTCAGACAGTTAAGTGTGTGTGTGTGTTTGTGTCATATTTATGGGAGTTTTCAGTCCAGAGCTCACACCTAAGCCCCTAACCTGACCGTTGAGATGTGTGTATTATAGAGTCATGGGCGTTCCACTCCATCGGGCATGTTAGGGCTCACAGTGAGAATATCAATAGTGTGTCACAGCCACAAAACGAGGTAAGGTCATGATACAACAAGGTAGAGTGGTGCAGCTGTGTGTGTGTATGTGTGTGTGTGTGTGCTTGTCACATGCATGGGAGCAAGATCTAGTTCATCGCTCTTGCTGACGTGTACAACAAAGGCATCAAGGTAGAGTGGTGTTGCTGTTTGTATGTGTGTGTGTGTGAGCATGCATGTGCTTCAGGAGGAACAAACTGCAGAACAGCGAAAACACAAAGCATATGAGTAGCTGCCGTTCATGGTGGTGCTTTTACAGTTACCTTCATGTGTTTCTTTCCCACAACTTGAATATTCAGTGTTGAACATATGTATGATACAGGCTGTTAATCTGCTGACTCATAAAATACTCACAGGAGCCAATAAATCGCCTCTTATGAAAAAACAACTCTATTAATTGGTGTTTGTAGCTTACCAAGGAAAAGTTTGCATGGTAAGCCTGCAGGCTGCTACAACAATATTGAACAATGTAAGAGTAAACGACACATGGGGACTATTCCTTCCACGATTAAAATAACCATGTTTCACATCTTACCCACCTGCAACTGGCTGATCAAATATTCATACTTGCCAGAGGGCTGTAAAGTACTCACATCGTTAGTTGAGTGGTCTCTTTGGGCTACTGAGAAATCACAACTTCTATTCCTGGATAAACTAGTGCAATCTTTAATTATAAACTGAATCCTTTTGGCTTACTCATTCGTTAGTCACCCCTCACAGTGATGGTAAAATGCATCTTCTTTTTCATTACATCGACTGTATTGCGTTTGTTTTTCCATTTCATCAAAAGCGAGTGCATCCATTTTGAAGCTTTCAGCTGGAAAAAATGATCGTCAGTGTATTGATCGCCTTTCAATTTCATTTAAATTTTTCTTTAAATGGCATTATTGAAATCATGAAAAGATGGGCAGGGGGAGAGTTGAGGATTATTTCTTTGTACCTCGGCTTTATTAGATATTATACTTCAGGGAGAAATATGAGAAAGACATTGGGGATGAGATGCCTAAGGTAATGAGCCAGACTTGAACCCACCTAATGAATTCATTGTGACTGGCTTCACATGCTGACTACTTGCATGGGTCTATTATTTGAGCTTCATATCACATAAAGTATATCCTATCCGTCCTATTACGTCCTATCCTATTTCATTGTATCCTATCCAATTCAATCCTTTCCTGCCCTGCCCTGTCCTGTCTCGTCCCATACATCCCATCCCATCCCATCCCATCCCATTCTATCCCATCCCATCAGCTATGGGCCATGGTCTTTGGTGTCTTGTTTGTGGCAGGTTGCCTGAAAAGCTTTGCTGTAATTGGACATACAACACTGACTGTATACATTTTATTCTTGTAAAGTGTGTTATAAGAATACAGTTGGTAGCAAAGGTACTGAAATGTTTTCTATGTGCAGCAGAAACGACAAATGTCTCTTCACTATCCCACTGCTTTTCTCAACGGCCTGCACTTAGCACATTTTATTCATGCAAGGTGTTAAACGCTGACTCACTTTCACCAACAGCAACAAACATTTTCACTCTACTGCTGTCCCAAGACTTTTACCTCTGACTGTACTTGTACACACTTTTATACATGACAGCTCTTTTAAAGTGAATTCACTGTTCCCTGACATAGAAAGACAGCCAAGAAATGTATATTTTTGCCTGCTGCTGCATGCATTAATTATGGCTTCCATGCAAAATAGATTAGATCTGCAACTTCATTGAGTGGCTGAGGCAGTTGTGGAGTTCATGTCTCACATGCCTTTACCTCCCACTCCAGTCCAACTAAATGAAGCCCACCTTCACCCACACCAACATAAGAAATAAAAATCAGGCAATTTATGACATTATGCCCCTCATTTTAGTTTTTTTTTATGATAGGTGGATATTACATCCCTTATCAGAAGGTGGCCAACTCAGTGCTGCTGAGACACTGGACTGTCATTTAATATCAGACAAATGAGGTGGAATATGTAGCTTTTGCTATTTATACTCTTATAGCAAGCATTGTGTGTATGTATTTAAGTACATGCTATATCAACTATCAAGTAGCAAAAAATATATATATACTAGTTATAGTGTATGCCACAGTTTAACACAGAGAACAGTTCCTATGTCTACTTTCACAACCCCTAAATCCTTTTTCAGCTTGTAACTGTTTCCAACAACATTGGGCTGTATTACAGAGAGGACAGAAAGTCCAATGTGTCATTGTTTTGGTTATTCTTCTATTTTCCTGCAGGACATGTTTGACTTTGAGAATACAAGGGGCTGTCTGTTAGCTTGTCTCCCGTTGTCTCCCAGTGTTTGCCACTTTTGGATGCTTGTTGTACGACAACACTGACCCGTACTTGTTTTCCTAGATGCAAACTCACAGTGAATCTTATCTCTGTTTCCTTTACTGTAATTTGCCAGAAAAGATGCACTGCAAGTATGCATCATGAATGAAGTATCTAGAGAAGACACGGGTTTTAACTGTAACATGAGTTGATGGATTTGTTGCGGTCATTTTCATTGGGTGCAAACTTGACTGGACTGTAGATACAAAATTATCCCTGTGTTTCATTGCTGCTGGAAATTCATGGAGAATCTGTTCATATTTTATCATATTCATGTATAATACAGTAGTATAGACCAAATTATTCTCTGTAGCCAAAGTATCTCCAAATCCACCTCAGTTAGAATAGGGAGGCAATGTATAAATATGTCAGTCCCCCTGATATGGGACTATGGGACTAAATTCTTTTGTCAGTGGGTATTTCCACAAGTAAAGACGTTTACTCCCAGGCTTTTCAATTGAGAGCTCTTATCTGTATCTGTGGAAAGACTGCTTTGCTTTAGAGGCTGTTATCGACCTTCTTTGCCCCTAAAGTGTTGTGCTTATTAACCACCTGACAAACAAGCTAATGGCAAATGGACTCTGTAAGCGTCAGTGTGGTGCAGCACGTACAGTAACAGCAGGAACTCTGCCTCGCATTTTGGATTTCATTTTTCCTACTTTTTATTCCTCATATCTTCTTCTGCATCTCTTCATCTTTCTTTCTCAAGTGAGCACACTCGTGTGCCTCTATATGTACATGCATGCTCGAGTATGTTTGTGCTGTCACTGCTCATCTCTCTCTCTGTCTCTTTCTCTCTCTCTCTCTCATTACACCGCTGAATATATTTTCACATGAAAAACAAAGATAAATAATCACAAGAAGACAAATATTCAATATAACACTATAACAGTGTCTCTCTTTTCTCAGGTCCTGACCCAAACTATGCTGCCTGTTCCACTTCAGTGGTTGCTAGGTTACCACAAGCATGTGGCACGTTAATGGCGGCGCCACTTGAAGTTTTAATTTAAGGTTCTTCACATAATGTCACATAATCTTGCACGGATGTGTTGCATCAGTCTCTGGTGTTCAGTGTATCTACATTTTATGACCTGTTTTGTTGACTTTCTCCTCTGTTTGTGACTTCCTGCATTGCGCAGAGTGTCATTTTACAGTTTAACTGGACTTCATGCATACAGTTATAGGCTATACTGCATTAACATCAACAAACGGACTCGTTGTTTTTAACCATTTCCCCAAAATGTCCAGTTTCTACCTTGTCTAGACTAAACCCATGGCTGACCTGTCTCTGTACTGAGATATTAAATTGATATCAGTTGTCTCATCTTACTCTTGGTAAGACCAACAAGTCTTGTTATGTTTTCTGATCTGCCACCCCTTTAGTTAAGGTCTGGTTAATTTTAAAAAGTTAATTTTAGGCAACTGAAACGACTTGGTTAAGGTTGGTGACTCTGGTGCCAAAGTCATACACTTTATACTCCCTTGAGGACAGTCATTACTTGCATGATTCTTGGTGTTTGAACAATTGACCAGTGCTGTAATTTTCCTGGTGAGGACAGTCTAGGAAGACAGCAAACAGTCATATTCCCCCCAAATGATGAAAGGTTCCTTTATTCACAGAGCAAGTCCAAAAAATAATGAGTGTCAAAACTTTGACTCTATACAGTTCTAATCATCTTCTATCTCAATTGCCAAAACATGTTTCCCCCTGCTGTTTGAGATCTTCAATTGACATAAATATGTTTTAGGTAATATGGAAGGGATAATGCACAGTGAGCTGTTCATTATTGCAAAATTAACTTCGCAATTATTACATGGATACTTACTAAAGAAATCAATAATTTGACACCAAATATTGATTTAAAAATTATTTTAAAACGTTTTGCCCCAGGATGTCTTTCTATGGATTGATATGATTGGACTCGAGAATTTATAGCAGCGGTCTGTTATTCATAGCAGCGGTCTGCTCTTCAGAAATAACAGACAGTAGAATGCCGTAATTTGATCAGAATTGAGTATTCAACAAAGCCGTGTAATAAACTCTGAGAGACTCTCACCTTCTCTCCTTTGTTTGTGACCTAGGCGATCTCCATCAATAGCTTGACATTGACAATTTCAGCAGCCCCCCTAGGTTTGGCAGAATGTATAATAAAACAGCTGTTAACAGTTTATTAATCTTTAAATTTCAGCCATTTCATCTGCTTCTTCATGTTTAAAAAAAAAATCTAATTTCCATTATAATAAGCCATGTGTGGAAGGAGGACATCTTTCTAGTTATATTCTTATCAGCCTGTTCAGAGAATGTTTCTGGAAAATTGTCATCAAGCTGCAGTCTCACAGGTCATAGTTCACTTGGGTCTGTGACTTCATTCATGAGTGAAATAAGGGATGGCCAGAGTAGCAGCTCAATTAGACAGCCATGTTGGTGGAAATCCATTTTGCTCTAGTTGATACATGTGATGGATAACTTGTGCAGAAAATCTAAAAATAGCATTTTACAGTAAATTGCAGTGAACATTTTACACTCCATGTAAAACTTGTGTGAGCAATGTTTTATCATCATGTTTCATTATGTTCTTAGAAGCTGCTTTTGGTGACTAATGCATCTGCCAACCAAAAGCTTGAAAGATGAAAAGATGAAATAGATGGTATAAAAAGTGGTGGAATATTTCTAATATGTCTAATCCCAAGGATTATTATTTTCAAGTCAGTGTACTGTATAACTAAATAAAATGTTTGTTCATATAGATTTGGTGAAATGCAGCATTGATTATCTTACAAACTGACACCACTTCAGGGTACAACGTTTTATGCATTTGTATTTTTAGAATTGTTTTTTTGTTTCTGCAAGTGTCCTATGACTGTACTTCTGTTTGTGTCTATAGGCATGAGCTTTTTTCCCCTCCACATGTCTGAAGAAGAACAGAACATGCAACATGCCATTTCATACATTACATGCACATACATATTGCATATTTTAAATCTGGGTTCTGTGTAATCATGTGTTCATTTGTGTTTGTGTGTGAGCTGGAATGTGCTCTTGTGTCTGTACTGTTGTGCTCCTGAATATATGTATGTGTGTGTTGGAAAGGAAGGTAGGCCTCCGACAGGACTGTGGGTTGCCTAGAAACATGAGTGGGATAGAAGCAGACCTCATGGCCACATTCGAGATGATCGACAATTGGACAAAAAAGGCCTGTCCGCCTTGTTTACTTCAGTGCTAGCTATGCTCAGAGCATGCTTGTAGCATCAAGGTTGGTCTACACACAATCACACACACTCACACAAAGGAATACATTAAACCGAGGTCAACTGCCAGCAGCATCGATCACTGAGCTTCCTCTCTATAGAAGGGTACTGATAACAAACCTGGTATCATTGTTTAAGGGTTTTGTCTTTTTTCCTGTGCTTTTTGAGCGTTTGCATGCTTTTAACCCTCTAATGTGCACACACAGATACAAAGCTTTTATTATTTTTAATTGTTAAGCACTTTGTAAACCTCTGTTATTGAAAAGTGCTATATAAATTAAGTTTATTATTACTGCTTTTATTATCGTTTCATTCTGTTAATTTCATTACCTTGCAATGCTTGGTATCAATGAGTTATTGATAAGATCTTAGATATGTGTATGTGATTTATGTATTAATGTGATGTTTGGTGTATGCATGATTCATTTTGTGACCTCCCAGACATTCACAAAACCTCAACAAGGTCCCATCCTCCTGAAACAATGGACTAAACAGTCACACTAATGAGAAGTTATTCCTTCAACAAGAATCAAAATTATGACAGTAATTCTGTTGGAACACTGCTTAAGCAAACACAGCAGGAGGTGTGTAGCTTCTGCATAAATTCATCCTGATTTGACAAATTGGAGTTGATGTACTGTTTTCTACACAGGGAATTTAAGAAGAGACTCATGCATAGTCACAACACAAAGCTGACAGAGAGATGACTGAAACAAGCAGTGGAGAATGGAGGGATCTTCAAGTTAAGCAACAGGATTTTACTGGCACTCCAGGAGGTTTCATCGCCTAGCAGTGCCTATAGGTCTCTTGATTGAACAGCTATCAATTCAAGGGCCAGAGCAGTGGCGATTTGTAGCTCAGAGGTATCTTCGGCAATAAACTTCCTGACACAGATATGTACGCGTAACACACTCATGGACACAACTCTCTCACATTGCAGTCACTGCTTCAATCCAGTGTTCTTCGTGGATGAACTGGAGCTTTACCTCACACACATTTGAGGATACACACAGACATATTTTGAAATAGAGAAGCTCCAGTCCCTGAGCGATCAGAGATTCTTTTTTATTTTGATGTGAGATGACAGCAGGAAGCCCCTTTAGGGCTGCGAAACATGGACATCAATTTCAGGCACTGTGGATTTACATGGGCAGTACTTCCTTCAATGTGCTGAGACAAAAGCAAAATTACTGTCATTGGGTCATGAGGTACAAAACTTGCTATAGGTTGCAGATGTGACAGAATTATTCAAAATGTTTTATAAATGGCATTTATACCAAGCAGGTGTTCTTTTAGGGCACTAACACTACACAATATAGTGATTCTTTGTTTCAGGTAACAGCCTAATTTGTTGAATGTGCTGCAAAAAAACCCTCATCTGGCAAATTTATTTGATTTTCTTCATACCTGCCTTCCAATTTCAGACCAGAAATTGTCTAGAGAAGACACCAATCAGCCAGCCAGTCAGTCAGTCAGTCAATTAATCAATCAGTCAATCAATAAACTGATTATGGGCCAGAACTCTGGAACCCCTCTTGATGATAGCCTGGTTCCAGACCTCTAAATCACTGCTCACATCTCTACGATTTGTTCAGCCATTCAATGAATGAAGTAAAACCAAATGGAAATTCAATCTGATTATTAGGGTAAGTTGCTGAAAATTACAATTAGTCTCTGCTTATCTCATGTTTGAATGGCAACAGTTGAAAAAAGGGTATTCTTGTCTCTTTTGGTCCAATGGACAATCAGTTATCACATAGTTGTCAGGTGCTTTTTATTGGTTCTAAACCAGTCCACAGTGAATGACCAATTATAGGTCTTTTATTTTCACATCACACAAGTATGGCCCAGACATGTCAGTTTTCTCACAGCCCCTGGATGTACATACACCCTGCTGTTGTGAATCAATCAATCACCTGTGTAATATCCATATCCTTTGAACTGTGATAGTAGATTCACAAAACACCCCTCTCTACAACATCATATTGTTTTCTCTGCATCGCTCTCACCTCTCCTAATTGCTTTTCACATTTTATTTTCACAGCCTCAACCCCCTCTACTAGCTCTCCTTCCCTCCCCCTTTCCCTCTCTCTCCCATTATCCTTTGTCTCTCACCTGCACCAGTTTGCCACCCTGCCTCTCCTCTCTTCCTTGTTTCCTAAGTCTTCCTCCTCATGCTTTTCTTTGTACCTCCCTCTTCTCCTTTCCCACTCATTTCCATCTAATGTGCTCATCCATTACATGCTCCTCTCCCCCCATCTCCATCTGACATCTGTCTTTTATTTCCCAGTCTCTGCCCCCCCACCACACTTGTTTCTGACGTTGTGAGAAATACTAGTGCTGTGGTGTGTGTGCTCCCAAAACGGCGTAAGTGTGTCAGCCAGTGCTACTTGCACCACTGCTTCATACGCTCCTGCAACCTGCAAGGGTGCAGCAAATCCACTGAGCATGACTGTGCTGCACAAAAAAATCCGGGACTTCATTGATGACCCCGGCCTACACATGCAATACACAAGTGTGGCTGTGTGTAGGTGGCATTTTGAAAATGAACTAAATTGAAATCCAGAATAAATCACATTTTAGCATATAAATGCCTGCCAATGGGAGCCAAAAACAAAGGCTATTGTTACTGAGAACAATAGTTTGCACGTGGGTATTGAATAATATGTGGGTGATGTGTGTGTTGTATATGAAATATACTATATATTAAATGAAAGGATAATAGTGGACTACATTGTATTATACCCATAGACACCACTCAGTATATGCCTTTATTGTCCAGTGACAATCCAACATGGCTGACAAATAACAGCTGATGAGGCAGAATCTTCAGCCAATCTAAATAAATGCTTAAGAGCTCATAACTCAAGAGCAAATTTGTGACCCCTTTGTTTTAACTTTTGTTACTTACTTTTCAATAACAATTACAGCTGATTTAATGTTATCTTATAACTTAGGACAGATTTGCTGGAGATTTCATAATCCATCACATCACATTACCCAGTTCACATAGTTTAAATACATAATGTGATGTATTCTTTTAGTGCATCATTGGTTTCATGTTAGATCTTTTTTTTAGCCATTTGTTGCTATCCAGCACTTGTGACTAAACTAGTTACATATATGTGGGTGTGTGTTTCTAAATACTTGAGAGAGAGTGAATGCATAACTAGTATGAAATGGACAATTAGATTCACATCAGCAGATATGTCTTCCCACAGTTATAATACTCAACACCTTCTCTGTTCTCTCTCCTGTCTTTAAGATATTTTATAATCCAGTACTGCAGTCATTTCCCCTCACAATATGCAGGTCTCTATGTCAGTCCACCCATTTCATCATTTCAGACAATGTGTCTGACTTTGCCCATTAGGTCATAAAAGCTTCCTACATGAAGACCAGCCATTATTTTCTCTATGGCTGCTTTCTTGCAGTCTGTGTTGGTATTGCATTTCTCCTGAAGACTCTGTTTTCTTTAATATGTTCTCATACACATTCTGACAGGCACACTTATACACATACAGACTCTGGAGGGTGTGTGTGTTCTTGGTTTTGTCTTTTATTGGTCCTTGTTTTAATATCTGTTTGTGTGTCTCTTGTTTTCTTTGAAGCAAAGTTCTTTGTGACAAAGCACTTTGTGACAAGTACTTTATAAATAAATCTAACTTGATTTGACTGCCCAGCCATATAATATGATGGGAGGGATAAAAATACTTCTTAAAGCAGGGCTACACCAGTTACCCATGGTCAGGGAGACGGGCAGGAGGAGAGAGGCTCTCGGACAGCATTATGCAGGTTGACTGTAATTTAATTGGAACACTCATGACTTAAATGAGATCTCATGTCAAGAGGGTACACAGAAAATGCAGAGACCAGTGGTGGAGCACTTGTTTCTATTTTAACTATGTTGTCTGAATAAGAGAAAATGACTCTAATGAAGATGGCTCCATGTGTAGATTGTGTTCATTTGTGTGTGTGTGTCTGTTTGCATTTTTGTGCACAGTAGACAGCAATAAGTAAAGGTTTTGTCAGTGGCTGTGAGCTTTGATAACAATAATCCAATGCAAAACAATAATAAGCCACAAACACAGAAAACAGGTTTAAAATGTGGTTTAAGAGCTAAGCAAAAGGTTTAAGTAATCAAACGAGAAGAGAGAAAGAGAAAATCCATCTTTGTAACTGTGAATTCTCTTTAGTAAGTAAAATATTATAAACATAGCGTGAATTGATGATAGATTAAAGCAAACACCAACAAACAGTGTCTTGGTAAGGTATTGGGTCATCACAACTTCTTCCAAAAGATATTCCCTCATTTGGTGCATTGATAACATAAAATATATTAGAATATGTATAATATATTACTATAAAAATATATAATATAGGGGTCCCCCGGTAGCTCACCGGGTAGAACGTGTTCCACATATCAAGGCTGAGTCCTTACCACAGCTCTCTCAGCTCATCACTCTCTACTGTCACTATCCAAATAAAGCAAAATGCCAACAAAAAAACAAAAAAAATATAAAGCCAGTGATCATTTCATTGTTTTTCAGATGCCGAATAACACCATTTCCAGCATTTTTCTGCTTTCCCAGTTGCACAATTTTGATGAAGTTCTACTGGGATTACAGCACTACAAACATCGATTTTAAAATAACTTGAATCAAACACCAGTCATGGTGCCAGTATCGGTGTCTCAGTAGAAAATGACCACGTTGTCTCAAAAATCACAGAATATTATGACTCTAGATAGCACTGTTAGGTATATAACATAGAGTTTATTACATGTTATATATTACAGTAAAGCATCAAACTAGAAAGCATTTTCTGAATAAACTCCAATAAAATCAGGTATTATGTATATATGTGTGAATAAATGTAAATAAATTGTTCTTGCTAGTGTGTCTAAAAGTATATATAGTGCATGAGGGTTTGCACAGAGCAATGAAAGAGTTAAGGATAGGTAGTGTGTGTCAAAGAGACAAAAAAAGTGTTTAAGACATCAATGAATATTTTAAGAGAGAGTGGGAGCTGTGGGAGGGATGGGTGAACTGAAAGCGAGTTGGGCTGCTGAGAGACCGAGAGATAATTTAATAGACGAGCAGAGCAAATGTGTTGGAGGAGAGACAGAAAAGCTGGAGGGATAGGAGATGAATGAATGGTGGACTAATCTGGACTAAGCGATGGAGAGAAGAACCGACATTAATTTAATAAGATGGATGAATGGAAAAATAGATGCATTGTGTAATGTTCAAAATATCCCTACCTGGACAGGCTTGTGAAAAACATAAAGTGTGTGTGTGTCTGTGTGTAGTTCACGAAATTAAATGGTTTAGAAAAAGCACTATAAATGAGGACACTTGTAGAAAAACAGGAGACTCAAACAAGTTTTAGACTGATGAGGTCTGGAGAGGTAAACAGAGAAATAAGGATACTAGGATGGAAAACAAATAGGCAATATCATTAAAAAAATTGCATGCACAGACAAGCTCAGTCTCCAGTCAGTGATTTCTATGATGCAATGGTGAAAATGAACAAGGGCCACCACTCCAGTATGCAGGTTAAGGGTTTATTTTTGCCCTAATGTCACACAGGAGCAGCACTTGAGCTAAAAGAGACTATTGAGAGCACTTAAAATGACCAGAGAGGTCCTAGGGACGACTGTGGGGTCACTAGTAGGGCAACTGGGCTGACCAGAGGGGCTTTTAGGAGCACTTTAGGTGAGCTGACCAGAGGGGCACTTGTGTCACTCAGATGCCCCTCTGAGGAATTAGGGCAGAAAGTAAAAAGGAGGGGATCAGTTAGTGAGAGATTTAATCTGCTCAATTTAAGCACAAATCCAGGCACTGAAGGCAGTGAGGATACAAAAAATGCTTGGTCTGTCATCTGCTCTGGTTGCAACTCATTTTAATCTCAACACTTTTCCTCAGGTAGCATCAAGGCGTTACATTTAGACAAAAATGAAGCATGGAAGTGTCCCAGTAGAGCACAAATATAGCAAAAACAGGTCTGTGCATGCCACTGGCTATGATGACACTGTGGACTTGTATATCTGGATTAATTTATCTTGTTTGTTGAATAGAAATGTCATATTCATTCATTACTTAAAATACACGTTTTGTACCTCAGGATTAAATATTAGGTTTAGTTTTATTCTCATTATATGCTACTATTTGGCTACCTCACGCTAGAACGACACTGAGCTCCACTGCTATGTTGATGATTATCCACTGTATCTGTTGAATGTACTTCATGCTTAATCTGAGTAATTTAAGACTGACAGATACTGGCAGTGATTTAAAACCAGAGAATAAAATTGAACTGAAGCTTGTCAGACATGAGCTGAGCTCCACTTGTCTACATCCAAATTACTTCCTGCTGCAGCTCATCTCCAGCTGCTGGTTGTAATGACATAATGACTCAAACAGGAAACGTCTCTTCAAAAGATACAATACAAGTGGTACTCTCAACAGGAGTGTAGTGTCCATGTGAATCCACAGTAGAATTAAATATGATCTGTATTCAGTTTACAGTGATTTTTGCCTGTTTGTAGTATTTTCATCTCCTAAAAAAGACAATTAAATTCAATTCAATTTTATTTATATAGCACCAAATCATAACAGAAGTTATCTCAGGGCACTTGTCATATAGAGCAGGTCTAGACTTTACTCTTTATAATATTATTTACAGAGACCCAACAATTCCCACCAAGAGCAAAGACTTGGGTGACAGTGGCAAGGAAAAACCCCCTTTTAACAGGCAGAAACCTTGAGCAGAACCAGGCCCTGGGTGGGCGGCCATCTGCCGCCATCTTGCACATTGAACAGCCTGTTTAGTTTGGAAGAACTTTCGGTCTTAACTGGCTCCTTGAATCATTCAGAAAATAAAACTATTTTGAGAATCAACAGGTAGTTTCACTCAGGGGTGTAGCATAAACATCTGGGCCCTGGTGCATATGCAGTCTCAGTGAGCATTAATAACAACATTATTCATTAACATTTAATGCAAATAATTTAATGCAAATAATGTAAAATTTGAAAATTGCAGATAAAACCAACTTTAATTCCAGGCTTTTTGAAGGCCATGTGTAATTATTACCACTATTAACACACTAGGACACAGTTTTCACCTGCCACGCTGGTGCCAGTTGGTTGGCTATCATTTCAGTCTTTTACTATACTTTCTTCACCTACTAAGAATAATAAAGTGAATTGAGAGGTTCCTAACACATATCATGATTGGAATTTGGCTTTGAGAAAGCACCTAAAAACAGGAGGTAATACTGAACCAATTGTCCAGCACAGCACTTAAGCAGTTTGTAATCTTGGTGAAGGGGCAATTAAATGGAAAGTACAATTCATGCTTGTCAAATAACATTATTTCAAGTTCTTTATCCCCTTTGCTACTAATCTACACAATACTACAGAGCTCCATTGTTATGCTTTATGTATCTGGTTTCATTTGAGAAAAAACCCTGTGTGAGCGTAAGTGAGTGTAGAAATATAACTAATGCAGATGCTTCCATACAGGTGCACTGAATGATACAATTAAACAATTCACCTTCTATTATGCTCTGTATAAAAATGCTGAACAGGCCAAGTTGACAAAAGCAAAAGCTCTAAAAGACTTTGAAAGAGGGCTCATTATTGGGACATGGATGGCAGGATTTTCATTCACAAAGACTGGGCATAGTGTTGTAATAAGAACAATACCATGGAAAAGAGATCAGTAAATAGGTTTGGAAACTTGGGTTGAAAGCACACATTCAGTGACCCTGATGCTTGTGCATTAGCATGTAAGGAAAAACAGAAGATAAACTCTTCCTTACGTGATTAAGACTGTCAGTGGGGGATGTGAGCAGTTTGTGTCAGCAACAACAGTCTGCTGACAACTACATAGAGAGGACCATTATAGTAAGGTTGCAATGCATAAATCTGTCATTACACAACATGTCCTCCCAATTAAACAACAAAAGATGTCGATGGCCCATGCACACAGAGAAGCGTTTTCTGATCTGACTCCCCTATGAGCAGGACAACAACATTTGTCTGTGCCTTCTAAAACTGTTACAAATAATAATACAAAATAAATCTGTTTCATGATGTAACAACACAAAAGCACAAAAACTACTTTGTGAAGTTTAGGGAAAGATCATGGTTTGGGTTAAAGTGACAACTTCGTCAAGGTTAATAATAAACACATGGTTAAGGTTAGGGGACGATTGTGGTCACACTTAAAAAAACAATGTTGACTGTCAGTAAGAAACAGGAGGCAAACAGCGGTCTCTGGTGTTAAAGTCCAATGTTTTGTTGACCCAACAATCCACCCCAACGTCCTGCCTACACGGACTTTGTCATGTAGGCAGGACGTGTACATCATTGTCAAGGGATGTCTGCTGTCTGTTGCTCATGATTTTGTCTTTTCTGATTTTCTTTCTTCAGAGATGGCATGAAAAGGAGAGTGAAAAGAGTGATGACAAACACAGGGGACGCTTTGTCCCCTAAAGTCCCAACATCCAAGTACAAGGGCTCCCCATCCCAACAGATCCAGATGTAATCTCTGTTTAAAACTGACAGCTTGCTAGTAAACAGCTTGGGTCCAGCTGCTCACACAACACTGCAACAGGAAATAAACTCTCTGTAAAATGTTCTATACTCTCAAAACTGAAGTATTGTTTTGTTTCCAGCACCTTGTCATTGCGCCATTTCAAATCAAACTCAGAGATCTGTTTTTGTCCTTAATCCAGATAATAGACTTTTGGTATCATCTTTTATCCAAGTTCGACCTTTGAGCAACTCTCCCAAATCATCATGTTTACTTCAGCTGGGTAATATTTCTAACAAAATTCATGACTGAGAATCAAGCCTGCTTTCTGAGCTGTTTGTCTCAAATCCTGTGACCTCCTTATTCATCTTTCTCAACTGAGAAGATCTGATACGTCTCCAGATAGTGCAAATTACTGCAGCTTCTTTTTATGCCCTTACATTCACAGCATGGGAGAGATATTCCTCAGATTTGATTGATAACTTCTTTGGGTTGTACGGGCCTAACCTCGAGCTACAACTCTAACCTTTTAATCCGATATGAGTCTGAGCACAGGATCAGATACTCATGTGGGGCTCTCATTTGTAGGCTACAAATAAAGCCTTTCCACACATTTACTTGCATGTTCTTGCATTTTGCCTTAATAAAAAAGACACATAGACAACCTATTTTAAAAGAGGGGAAAGGAGAGAGGGGGAAACTCATGGGAGGAAACATGAGTAGAGGGCGACACAGAGGAATAAGCAAACAAGTGCATGGGCAGACAGACAGACAGACAAAGAGATGGATGGGTGGATGGAAGATTGTTGAGGAGAGGAATAGAAAGTTCTGAATGCTGCAGCGGCAGGCTGTGCTGACGTGAGGAGTGTTCCCAAACACAGTTAGTAGCGACTGCAGACCCACTGCATTACCATACAAAACACACACACACACACACACACACACACACACACACACACACACACACACACACAGACACACAGTGGCTAAGGGAGAAAGCACAGGCTCGCAGGCTGAGCTGAGTAGAATGGCAACAGAATCACCTGTTCTGGTCCTGAAGAGGTCACTGTTTAAGGTGTGTGTGTGTGTATGTGTGTGTGTGTGTGTGTGTGTGTTTCATGTTCTTACATCCTGGTGAGGACTTTAACCTGAATACACACTAACCCATGGGGACTTGTGTCACCTTGGGGACAAAATTGAGGTCCCCATAGGTAGAGACTGCTTTTTGAGGGTTAAGACTTGGTTTTAGGGTACAGCTTACAATTAGGCATTCAGTTGTGATGGTTAAGGTAAGGGGCTAGGGAAAACATTATGTCAATGACTGTCCCCATGGGGATAGTGAAACAAACTTATATGTGTGCAGGTGTGTGTGTGTGTGTGTGTGTGTGTGTGTGTGTGTGTGTGTGGGCATGCATTGAGTGGTGTTTCATTTGTCTGTGCATTTTTTTTAATTTTATGTGTAATCGGACCTTCTACAGTTGTGTGTACATTTGTGGAGCCATGTATGTTTATGCACCAATGTGCTTTGTGTAATGTTGTGCACTTTTATGTGTGTGCGTGTGTGTGTGTGTGTTTCCCTGCATTGGTCGGTCCTCTCCTCTTCTTTTCTTCTCCATTCTCCCTTCTTCTCTACAGTCTGCGCTTCCTCACGGAGCTAGGTGCGTATCATTGGATCAGTAGCTGCTGCCTGCCACACTGTCCAATCGCATCTAGGGAGAGAAAGAGACACAGGGAGAGTGAGGGAGAGAGGCAGAGAGAGCGAGAGAGAGAGAGAGAGAGAGAGAGAGCGATGGGGGAGGGAGGAGAAAGAAAGGAAGAGAGGGCGAGAGGGAGATTGATTATTTGAACGTCCTGGGCCTTGCACTCAGTGTAGAAACCCTTAAATTTCTACAACATCCCAAACGTCATTCCCCCCCATTTCTACCTTTTTCGGACTGAAGCCGTGTTTTTTTCCTTGTTTCTTCTTTGGGTTATTCCCACACAGGAGACGTGCCATCGCCACCACCACCAGCAGCAGCAGCAGCAGCAGAGGAATATCTCCCAATATCCCATCCCATCCCGGGCACGTCGGATAAGCTGCAGCAGCGAAAACACGAGGCGAATATTGCGGTGGACGGGAACGAGAACATGCTCCGTGGGATTTCACACCTCTCAGCCTGTTCTGGGTACGGTATATCCTACATTTTGTCATTTGGAGATTTTTACTGCAGCGAGGATGCAGGTTGAGGTTTGCATTTGTGTTAGTGTGTGTGTGTGTGTTTTGCCGTAGTCAGCTTCAGTGCCGATAGAGATTTAGATTCTACCTCACAAGCAAGCATTTTTTCTAGACTTTGCTCTTATTTTTTCTCTTCTTCTCTTCTTCCTTTTTGATAATTTTAATAAGAACGCAGCGCAGCTTTTATCTGTTCTTTATATATCAAAATATACAAGAGGAGGGTGGCAGGCGGGTTTGCCTTGATAAATGGAGCGTTATTCATCAGCGTGTGTGTGATCACCACTGGAATGTTAACTAGCACCTTGGACAGCCGACACCAACACAATGTATCATGGGAGGAGCGATAGTAACCTACTGATCATTTTTACACTCTAATATCTTTGCTGCTTTGTGTGGATGTGTGTGTGTGATTACACGGTTATATGTGCGCGTGTGTGTATGTGTTAATATTCTGCCCTAAGGCCCTCAGAGAGAGATAGCAGTGTCGGCTGGGGAGCAGCTGTGTGTGTGTGTGTGTGATAGAGAGAGAGAGAGAGAGAGAGAGAGAGAGCATGTAGAGAGATCAAGAAAGTGTGTGTGTGTGCGTCTTTGGAGGAGAGAAAAAAATCTGTGTTTGTGTTTGTGCCTATTAGTAAGAGACATGAAAAAGGGGTGTGTGCATGCATCTGTGGGAGTGAGATAAAGAACAATGTGTGTGTGTGTGTCTGTGTGTGTGTGTGTGTGTATCACACAGGCTTCCTACCTTATGCTACATGCAGGTCAGGAGCCCCACGGTGTATTCAGGGTTTAATTAGGCGTGTGACTTGACTCTCCATCCCCCCTCCAACCTCTCACCCCCTCCTCCCCCCCTCAGCCGGGTCCTGTGATCTGTGAAACAGTGTGTAGTGATGATGTGACATATGTCTGTGGCTCATACTGGATACACACACACACACACACACACGCCATTCTTATGCGACACAGCAGCCCTGACAGTCTGACACCGAGTTAAGGTGAGCGGACAACATCTCGTTTGCCCTATCGCTCTCATATCTATTTTTAACGTGAACAGCAGCGAAGTAGCACAGCCTATTCTTCTGATGTGATGTATAAGTCTGTTGTGTTTGTGTGTGTGTGTGTGACTTTTTTATTTATTTTACACTGTGATTATTCTAATGAAGACTAATTTAATCATTCTCTCCTTCTTTTTCCATGTCTCTCGCCTCTCTTTCTCATTTCCAGGAGGCGGTTTGGGCTTGTTATGGGGGTGACCGGAAGGAGAGAGTGACAGAGGAACAGTGATGCTACTGTTTACATAACGAGAGACTCACACACACACACACACACACACACACACACACACACACACAAATACGTGCACACGTGCTCAAATCGCCAGTCCAGGACATACACACTTGCTTAAACACTTCCATACACAGACACATATTCAAGGGACTCACTGACTGAGTCACCACACACACAGAGGCACAGAATCACTGACTCACACACAGGGCCAAACACACACACACACACACACACACACACACACACACACACACACAAGAGGAAAAGGTTGTTTGCAAGAGTCAGTACTGTGTGCTGTGTGTGCTATGGGCCAAGCTGAGCAGCAGCTGTGTGTGAGTGTTGGATACTTCTGAAGGGTCAACACAGCCGTAACCCTCGCCCTCCCCAGTCTGCACCCCTCACCCACTCATCCCTTATCTCCGAAGCTACCCCTAAATACACCATCATGTCCTGGTTGAGGACCAGGAAAACTCCCTCTCCCTCGTTTCCTCTCCCATCCTTTTCTTCCCCATTCGGGTTTCTATCCCTCCTCCTCTCCCTCTGCCTCTCCCTTTCTCTCTATCTGGCCTCTTCATCGGCGCAGCAGACTGTGCCTGTCATCAACACGGCACAGGGCCGCATCCGTGGCATCCTGACCCCGTTGCCCTCTGACCTCCTGGGGCCCGTCATCCAGTACCTGGGAGTACCGTACGCAAGGCCTCCAACGGGGGACCGACGCTTCCAGCCGCCCGAGCCTCCTTTACCCTGGCCAGGGATACGAAATGTGACGCAATTTGCTCCCGTGTGCCCGCAGTCGCTGGATGAGAGGAGCATGTTGGGAGATATGATGCCGTCCTGGCTCACGGCTAACCTGGATATAGCAGCGACGTACCTCACTCACCAGAGTGAGGATTGCCTTTACCTCAATATCTACGTGCCCACGGAGGAAGGTGAGTGAACCCAAAGATGTGCACAGACTCTCTCAGGGGCAAGGGTGAAAAAATAAGCATGCAGGGGTAGAATTAGGATTGAGGTTCGTTTTGGCTTAAGGTCAAAACAAAGTGGTAACAAAGTGACCAGAGAGGTAACCAGAGAGGTACTTGGGGTGACTACAAGGGCATTTTGGCTGTGACAAATGATTAAAACATGGAAGTGTCCTGTCAGGGCACAGACATGCCTTGTTGAATAAATAAATAAAGTAATTTTTTTTAAAAGTGGACCCCCACAACCAGTTCCCTCCACCCCCCTTGTGCTGGTTGAACCAACACTTAATATGCCGACACCTGCGTCAGTTGCCAAGGGGTTTATGCCTTTACTTGTGGAGGAAAGTGGGAAGGACACAGACTCACTCATGCATACATATTGGTTCATACACATGCATGTGACCCTACACACACACACACACACACACACACACACACACACACACACACACAGACAGACACACAAACGATGGCAAGAACACTCCCACAGCCTCAATTTATATTCACCCACTGAGAAATGAAGGTAGGGAGATTTGGAGCATAGGGAAGCCAGAGAACCGCAGACTGCTTCTGCTTCTGTATGTATAAACCCGCAAAGTGATCAAAGGCTGAGATACATACAAATGGACTGGTGGACAGTCAGTCAGACACACACACAAACACACACACACACACACATGCAGTCAATATGGACATTCATTAAAACAACAGACAGAATGGAGGTAGAAGGAAAGTGGGTGGATCTGTTATTATGTACAGTACAGCACTGGCATCAGGTGTTTCAATGATGTCACCTTGAACTCTGATTTGAACGCATTATCAGGCCATATGTTGCTACACATATCTATCTATCTATCTATCTATCTATCTATCTATCTATCTATCTATCTATCTATCTATCTATCTATCTATCTATCTATCTATCTATCTATCTATCTATCTATCTATCTATCTATCTATCTATCTATCTATCTATCTATCTATCTATCTATCATTCTCCATCTTTTTCTCTCTTCCCCAGACATCCATGAGGAGGGGGGTCAGCGGCCGGTGATGGTCTACGTCCACGGGGGCTCGTACACAGAAGGCACTGGTAACATGATGGATGGCAGCGTGCTTGCAAGCTACGGCAACGTCATTGTCATAACCCTCAACTATCGCCTAGGAGTGCTGGGTAAAAGAATACATCTTTTATGTCTATGTCGTTTGCTCAACACTTCAGTACTTTATGGTAATATGAGTGAATATGTTTTTAGTATGGGTGTAGCTGCATTTCCCCCGCGTCCTCAGCCTATTAACATCACTGTTAAAGCATACCTCTGGAATCTATATTCCAATCTTTTTTTTTATCCCATTGCCTTATTCTGCAATTGAGATAATGAGATAATGAACATACTAATAGATGCATGCCTTGCCTTTTGAGTTGATTTTTAGAGTGCCTATCGGACATATATAGGACTTAATTGGAGACCCCTAAACACGTGCAACTAGGAAGCAATCTATAGTGAAACAATCCACATTTTAAAATGGCTGTATTTGTGCTTCAACACCACGCTCCACCCTTTGAGTAAGAGCAGTGCAATTACTGCCAAGGTGCTCTGGGTATTCTGATAATATCACTGCAGTATCATACACCTGGGGGCTAGGCTAAAGGGCGATGAATGGATAATATGCACATGTACACATCTCTGTTGCATTTATGTCAGTTGGGAATTTTGTTTTTTTCTTTAAAAAAATTGCAAAAGATCCTCTGTTAGGAGCTGAAGCGAAGAGGAGGTGGTATGGGATGAAGAGATGAAGTGAGAAGTTTAGGCTATGACAGTGATCAATCATTAGATCTGGGCTAAACATCAGCAATGGATAAACAGAGATCACACACTCAAACTCTAGTAAGCTGTTGATTAATGTTCACATATGAGTAACTTTACCTGCAAAAGTTTAAATCACACCATTAAAAACCAAAGTAATGTTTTCAGATAAAACCACATCCAGTGTTGTTATTTTAATTCAGTTTTTTTCATTGGGTGACATGTATTTATTAGCAAAGAGCTATAAATTATTACAATATTGATGCAATGTACACTTTGTAAATGCTATTTCTTTTACATACCGTTGTTCCTCAATTTGATAGTTTCTTTACATTTGCATTATATTCACATGGATTGTTTAATCCTTCAATGAGCTATAAAATGTGAAAACCTTTAGTGAATTTTTTTTTACCCAAAGTGCCTTTTTGTTTATTGAGTGAAAACATGTTCAGTATGGGTGTCCCTTGTGGAAATAAACCCCCTGAAGCCAATTTTTCCACTACTAACATATACTCAAATCTGATCCTTTTTACCTCCATGTGTCTCTGACTCATTGCTCTCTGAACAGGGAAAATCTGATTCCCTGTGGTTTTTCTAATTTTAGACAGCCATGCAAATCTCACAGGCTGAATAAATAGAATATCTTAGAGTCCTGGCATTTAGGCTTTTTGCGGCTGTAATTATAAAAATTACAAATCCTGAGCAGGGTCACAGGAGGGTTAAAAACATACTTTGAAAGCATAATTTACTGCACTACACTGAGGGCACGAATATTGAGTAGTTTGTGTCAGCATAGTATGCCTTCATATAGATTAAGTCAGATGCACAAGCTGCATATCATTCCATTGGCTGGGTTAAGTCAGGCCCTCACTCTCATTAGGAGTTGCCCACTATTTAATAATTCATATGAAGAAATTAATTAAAATGTGTCAGCAGGTTAATAAAATGTGCATACAGTATGTTTTGTAATAAGTTATTTGATTCAGCCTATTCAGCAATGTTAAAAATGATCTAACCCACATGCCATTATCACTTTAGTCTACTTGATTATGTGGATTTATGTTGGCCTATAATAAAATTTATGTAGATTTATCAATCAAAATGTACTTACTATAAGAGGGCAAATGTAAAGGAATAATTCTTACAGCATTTGGCTTTCTCTATAAATTATTTAGTGCACTTATTTTGTTTTCTATCTTTTTATGCAGTTTTAGCACATTTTGTAGACCATGTGCACACACAAAGCATGTTGATACTGTATGAGCGATATTTCACTTCCAGAAGGAAGGCCACTTCTGGGTTCTTCTTTAATTAGACAGAGAATGTATTTGAAAATGGAGTGGAGTAAAATTGAATACATGTTAAAAGGTTAAAACATTCAACAAAAAAAAATATTGATTTGAGTTTATGAGATTCATGCTGCCTTTTATTTTTTTTTAGAAGCTTTCAAGTCTTTCATTAGATATTGATTTTATAAGATGGCATATATCTGCATGTGCTTGTTGGGTGAAAGAACTATTTAATTCTGATCATAGGGATAAAACTAGTTGCTCACCATACCGAGCTAAACAAAGCCAAGTCTTTTTGTCTTCATCTCCATCCTCTGTGTTTACACCACATCCAATACGATCATCACCATCATCACCACCACCACCACCATCATCATCATCATCATCATCATCCATCATCACAAGTAGCAGTGTCTTCCTCTTCATCCTCATCATCATTGGCATCATAAGTTGGATGCATGAGGTGAGGCCATATATGCAAAGCAGTGTACAATTATGCACAGTTATTTTTTGCTAATTTTATAGTAATGTTCCTGGAATTGAGGCATGTTTCTACAGAAATGTAAAGAACATAAATACATTGAAATATGAAAGCACATCATATAGTATATAAGAAGCCATTTTGAAACTGTTATTACGATAGAATTAATGTCCATTTTGCATGAGAGAATTTTTTACAAATTGCACATAAGCGATGATATGTATTACTTTAACAGCGCTTTTTTGTCGCTTTTCTTGCTCATTATACTCTTGTGTGTTCAAGGCCAGTTTGAGGTTCAGAGAAATGAGCTTCTGCAGTAATGAGATATACTGTAGTGGAGTGAGCCATTAGGATCCTTTGTGTTTACCTAACAACGTCAGCAGTAAAGGGAATAAGGGATATCTGTGCTTGTAACTGCGTGCATGTGTAGGTTTGTGTGTGTGTGTTTAAGTTGATTTTCATTTACATGAATATGGATGTACCTTGTTGGGTTGATCTAATTTTCAAAGGATTGTAGGGGAGGCATCGTTTTTCATCAGTTTTCTCTTTAAATGTATGATAAACAGGACTCATGCATCTTAACAGTGGGAGATGCCATGATGTGTGGATGTCTAACTAATCCCTGTGTACTCCTGTGTGTTTGTACATCGTAAGATGAAGAGGTTCTATTTTCAAAAAATCAGCAGGAAAAGCCTCTTTTGATTGACTCGTTATTTTTACATAGTGGCTCACTCTACAGAGAAGTCTTTAAACTTAAATATTATATTCTACCATATTCAATAACAACATATCTCTCTCTCTGTCTGCTTGTAGGATTTCTTAGTACAGGTGACCAGGCAGCAAAAGGGAACTACGGCTTACTGGATCAGATCCAGGCTCTGCGCTGGGTGAAGGAGAACATCGCAGCCTTCGGAGGAGACCCAAACAGGATCACTGTGTTCGGATCCGGGGCTGGAGCCTCCTGCGTCAGCCTGCTCACCTTGTCTCACTACTCAGAGGGTAAGGAAGAATCATGGACAAAAACCCTGC
The DNA here is from genome assembly GCF_020085105.1 of Siniperca chuatsi. NCBI lineage: Eukaryota > Metazoa > Chordata > Actinopteri > Centrarchiformes > Sinipercidae > Siniperca > Siniperca chuatsi. The sequence continues at coordinate 12,437,630 of NC_058053.1, read as the reverse complement.
TTACCCTCTGTGTTTTATTCAGTTTAACTTATGCGGCACAGATGTTGAAAGGTTTTTGTACTTATTTGCATATAAAAATACACAGAGAGTATAGGCAGATAGACTGTTGAGCACCTATGATGGTTAGTAGGTAGGTGGGTACTGTGAAAGCGATGACGGTTATGAAACTTTTCATGGTCTCCAGTGGACCGATACAGCTTTCATTTACTGGTATAAATGCCTGAATAAGCCTTTGAATCCTCTGAATAATATAGCCTGCCTGCAACTTATATAGCTAAAAGCTGTATTATTTAAAACTCTTTAAATGCAAACCCTTGCCTACTTGAACCTGGTGCTATCACCATGACCTGTCATCCTTTTGACTGGATGTCTGTGAGTCCAGTGTTTTCTTGCTGTGGGAATGCTTGGTCTGTGTCTGTTTATGTGTGCAAATGTATTGTGTAATCCTCCAAGTATGCAATCATATGGTTGTGCATTCATGCATGCGTGTGTGGGTGCATGTGCATCCATAAATGTATACATGTGTGTGCCTCAGTGTATAATAGTGCTTAATACACCCATATTTGTATTCATGTGTGTGTGTTCATGTGTATCTCAGACCTGTTCCACAGAGCTATCATCCAGAGCGGCAGCGCTTTAGCCAGTTGGGCTGTCAACTACCAGCCCAGCAAGTACGCCCGGCAGCTCGGTGAGAGGGTGGGCTGCGGCATCGACGACAGCACCCAACTGGTCGCCTGCCTCCAGGGCCGGAGTTACCGCGAACTTGTGGAGCAGAATGTAACGCCGGCCAAATATCACACGGCCTTTGCCCCAGTGATTGATGGTGATGTTATACCTGATGACCCCCAAATTCTGATGGAGCAGGGAGAGTTTCTGAATTACGACGTGATGCTGGGGGTTAATCAGGGCGAGGGCGTGAAGTTTGTGGAGGGCATTGTAGACTCAGAGGACGGTGTCACGGCTGAGGACTTTGACTTTGCTGTGTCAGACTTTGTGGATAGTTTGTATGGATACCCAGAAGGCCGAGATACACTGAGAGAGAGCATAAGGTGAGTGAGACTGTGTCTGAATGTATTTAAGGAGTAGTTTGACATTTTGGGAAATACCCTTATTCGAGAGTTAGATGAGAACATTGATACCACTCTATTGACTGTTTGTTAAATATGAAACTACAGTCAGGAGATGGTTAGCTTACCTTAGCCTAAAGACTGGCAACAGGGGGAAAAAGCTAGCCTGCCTCTGTCCAAAGGTAACAAAATCTGCCTTCCAGAAGCTCTAAAGCTCACTAATCTCATTTCTTAAACTGGTACAAAAAAACAAAGTGTAACATTGACAGTTTGTGGTTTTATGGGGGTTATGTGCTGGACTATTTCTTGGTCAGAAGTAGTGATATCCTTGAATCTTGTCGTCACTGTGAGGTTGCCAGGCAACCAGCAGAGACTCAATATAGTAGAAATAGAGAAATAGTCACAGCACATTACTTCCTGCAAAACCACAACTTCTCATTTTTACATTTCTTTTTGCTTATGGATTAATAATATAAGATATATCATGTTAATTAGTGCGTTTTAATGATGTTGGTTGGTGGATTTTTTTAAACTTTGGACAAAGCCCAGCTAGCTGTTTCCTGTCTTTATCTCAAGTTAAACTAACCCTCAGCTGGCGGTAGCTTCAGATTTAGTGCACAGACATGAGAGTGGTATCAATCTTTTAAGCACATTTCCCAAAATGTCAAACAATTTCTTCAAATCAATGTTTGAATATGCACATGCAGGTGTGTTTTCAAATATGCATACACTGTATAACGTGTAATACCTTAATGCAAAATGTATTATACTTTAATAACATTAAAAGATTTGTTAATATATTGGTTGATAGATTAATGGACCCAATCTTAATTGATTTATTGTTTGGCTTATTGGCTTATTTTAAATGTATACACTAAAGGTTCATGTACACGGACTGGGCGGACCGTGACAATGCAGAAACCCGGAGGAAGACTCTGGTAGCGCTATTCACAGACCACCAATGGGTGGCGCCAGCGATCGCCACAGCTGACCTCCATGCTCAGTATGGATCCCCCACCTACTTCTATTCCTTTTACCACCACTGCCAGAGTGATGCCACGCCGCCCTGGGCTGACTCCGCCCATGGTGACGAGGTAAGATGATGCTTTACAGAGATAACGTTAGTGACAGTTGTAGTTTGTAAGTAGAGGCACAAGATATGATATTAGACACCAAGGAGAGGAGTTAAGATATGTAAATTTCACAAGGTAGAGTGACTGGTTTGGGTACTCTAAAGCAGATGGAGGCAAAAATGTAGGTGATTAATCTCTCACAGAGTTTAGAAATAGTCATACAATGAATCAGGAGCTCTTGGTTTAGATTACCCTTGAAGTGCTGCTTCATGTTGAGTTGCTCAAAGTGCTTAATAAATTGAATCAAGCAATCTACTACAATATGAAATATTTGAAATGTTCTGATTTTGAAGCTGTCTTATCTACTTGTATATTTACTGCTATGATGCTCTTAGTTTATTAAATTAATCTTCGGTATTTAGTATCAAATTAGTAAACTTTTGATTTCCATGTTTCTTTTGTGAAGTTGCACACTTGCTTGTCTATTGTTCAGCACACTGAATGTGTGTGTGCATGCATTTGTAGTTGGTATTTGTGGGGGTGGATTTCAGTCCAAATTGAAGATGAATGTAGTGACCTGAGTTTAGGGTCACTGCAGTTACACATGAAGCAGTTTCTGTCTTCAATGGGACGAAGTTAGAGTTTGACATGATTCAGTTATTGTCACGGTTACTGTCAAGAGAATGAATGTAATCTGCTGGCTCCAACAGTAAGCTATCCTAAAGTGTGTGTGTGTGTGTGTGTGTGTGTGTAGGTGCCCTACGTGTTCGGTGTGCCAATGGTGGGACCCACTGATCTGTTCAACTGTAACTTCTCCAAGAACGACGTGATGCTGAGTGCTGTAGTCATGACTTACTGGACCAACTTTGCCAAGACTGGGTGAGCTATTGAAATGTACACTGATTGTACTCTTTTGCCTGACTATACTACATAAAGAAAATCAAGAAAACAAGACGAAACAAAGCACAGCTTCAGTATGATTCAGTTCTCTTTATTTCTTCCTCCTTAGATGCAGAAATCTGTTTCTAATTTCTGCTATTAATATCTAATCCCCACCCACATGTAGAAAATGTCTCACGAAAACGAATGAAAGCCAGGCCATTTAATCACATTTTAAAATGTAAAAGAAAATGCACAGCTGCCAGTGGGAAATCAGTCATTCTTCATCCCTTTATCTTTGACTCTCTGCAGAGACAAGGTTTTGGCAACACAGGGTGTTGTTGCTGTAAAAGTGGACAGCTCACTGATTTTACAGGAAGAAACCTTCTCCGAGCTTGAAATAAGATAGCCAAGACTCAAGTCTATGGTGTCAGCAGCATAGTGCCTCCCACTTTAAAGTGCTTGATACGTTTTCTTTATGTTTAATTTGTTGGACTGATTGATAGTAAACATGAACATGGCCATGGAGTGTAGTTACTGGCAGGGATCACACAGAGAGAGGGGAATCGAAGACAAAGAAAAAGAGGGAGAAGATAACAGGTTTTGATTATTAAGTAGCATTAAGCAAATATATTTCCTACAAACGATGTTCATGTGGAACTATTTCGCATTTGCTAAATACAATTTGGGAAAAATGCATTGCTGCCAATTTATAGGAAACGTGTGCAGGAAACAGATCAGCCTAAATCCATCTATCTTTTTCTTTTAAGATAAATAACATTTTAATAGCATAGGAAATATTAGATTTCATTTGGAATGGAAGTTTAAACTGAGTGAAGCTGAGATTTAATGATGCATTAGAAGAAAACACTGGAGTTTTAGAGCAACAAAAATAATGAGCTCACAGGCAAAGGGTGTTTTATTATAATGTCTTTTCCTTCAAAAGGTCTCTGATGTCTGACGAGAAGACAGTACTTTAAATACAATCATGAAAGCAGCACTGCAGACTAATTTTGGCAGAGTACGCACACAGGTTCTCAGTCATGTCAAAATCTTGACAAGGCTTTTCCACTTTGGACCTTGGCTGGGAAAGTTAAAGAACCCCTGCTCTTGAGAAAGTCCTTGAGGAAAGCCAAGGTAATGTCCTAAAATAAGAATAAAAGATTGGCCACTGTTTGATAAATCTTCTCTTCTCTCTTTCAGTATCCTCAGTCATTTGTGGTCAAAACTGGTGCAATGAGATACAGTGTTAATTAAATATGTTGAATCAAAATTAAATGTATCTGCAAGTAGCTAAAAAAGCTTCTAGAGCTCCAATTTATTAAATTGAAAGTGAAATGATCTGCCAGTAGCTAAGAAAACGACAGTTGTTATAGAAAGAATCCACATTAAAACTTTAAACACCCGACAATCCACAATGATAAGAGCACCTTTTATCTCTCCACTCTGACATGATATACAAGATAAAAGTAATTGTTGAGGATGGAGCCTATTTCTGCAGTGCTCGAAGTGAGTAATTATCAGTAATTAATCCAATCGAGGCTCACTCCACTGAGTCCTCTTCAGATTTACAGAGACATTTGCAGTCTAGACCTTGATCTAAATCACCACAGAGCCTTGCTATCTCACAACATACAGAATTAATACAGTGCTCTCACATGTTTTGATTGTGGCATTAAAAACTTTGCATGTGCATTAAGGCAATCACATTGCATCAAGTTAGCAGTTTCTAGCCCATTACTCTGTATTGTCATTACCACCACAGCAAGCTGCAGAGCAAAATCACCAAGACACTCTGAAGAAAGTTTTCACTCGGTTGAGAGGGCCTCAGATGGTGATGGAGCTCTGCGACAGCTCAATTTAACGGGGAGGATATGATGCTCCCTGATGTATATTTTGTAAGCTTCTGTGTGGGCGCATAAATCCTCAGCTTCTGTGTGTGTTTGTGTGCCGGTATGCCTTTACGCTAGCTGCCTTTTTGTGCCGTTCATAAGGTGTTGATTGACAAGCGAGCACATCGCCTGTAACTGGCAAGTCTGTGAAGACGTGCTACTGTTTCTTTTTACGTCATGTTTTCCGCTGCTGACACAAATAAGTTGCTACATCAACAAATAAGTGCCTGTCTGTATGTGTCAGAGAAGTGATTTTTCAGGATATTTTTTACTATACTGCACACACATTCATCTCTAATGAAGATATCTGATAGTTTTGTGTTTGTTAGGGGAGCAGCAGACATCCACACACTGTTCACACTGCAGGAGTTTGAACTGTGCATTAACTGAAATGTTTTGTAAGAGGCATATAAAAATCGATGATCTGCAGCTAAATCACCTCTGAGCTATGTTTACAGGAAAATAAAAGTTGTTTTGCTTTGTGCAAATATTTTTTGCCACTGGTTTGTCTTATGTTACTTTGATATTGATTAGAAAAATGTGTGCCAGCGCTGGTGAAACTGTTGGCCAGCATGAGAGAAACTCATACTCCTCAGAGGACGGTAGCCAGCTGAGAAAAAGGCTTCAGCAACTCTGTTAGGAGTCTCTGACATTTGAAAAACTGAAAACCATGAAATATTGGTATTTATACTTTCACTGAATATGTGCATCACACATGGTAGAACAGTGAATCACTGCACTAAAAGCCTGTCTTAAAAAAAAAAAAGAGCCTTGAATATAAATATGTGGGTGGAAACCCTGTATTCGCTGTTGCATTTCATTGTGATTTATTTAATCCTTTGTTGATCATGGAGTGTTCTTAGCTGGTAGGTTGAATATTATTTTGGGGATTTGATTTAGATTTTCACATGTTGTTTTCTGCTGTCAAGATGCTCAGATCTGCTGATAGGTACTTCACTAATGTTGAGTTCATTTGTTTGGTTATATTTCTTTGTTCTTTTTTTCTGTATATATTTTTGTATGTGATTACATATATTTGTAGAACAATGGGTTCAGAAGGGATGAAAAGCAGTGTCTTGCCTAACAGAAATCATTAATCCCTCCTTTTTGTTATTTATAAATCATAAAAAAACAGAAAACTTACGTAACCACCAACCCATCTGGATGTGAATAAATAACTCATTGTGTTTTACTCTTTCCAGTGACCCAAACCAGCCGGTTCCTCAAGATACCAAGTTTATCCACACTAAACCTAACCGTTTTGAAGAAGTGGCCTGGTCTAAGTACACCCCTAAAGAGCAGCTGTACCTCCACATTGGCCTGAAGCCCCGTGTCAGAGACCACTACCGGGCCACCAAAATCTCCTTCTGGCTCCAGCTGGTCCCTCATTTGCATCATGTCAACGAGCTCCTCCAATCGGTGTCCTCCTTCACGCATAGTCCCTCTCCACAGGACGACACTCCTTATTCTTACACTAAGCGTCTAGCCAAAGGTTGGCCGCCTAGTAGCACACGCCACCCAGGTTCACAAGCAGGTACTCCACAGCCGCCAGAGTCTGCTTTAGGCCAAGATGGAGGGGAAAACGGGGTCCGCGTCCCTAATGAGGACTACTCAACTGAACTCTCAGTGACGATTGCGGTGGGAGCGTCACTGTTGTTTCTCAACATCCTCGCATTTGCGGCTCTGCTGTACAAGAAGGACAAGAGGCGTCTGGAGCATCGTCGGCCTCGTCCACTTCCTCCCCCGAGACGAGACATCACCCCTGCAGATGTTGCTGCCCACCTGCAGGGGGAGGGACTGATGTCATTACAGGTGAGTCATGTGTTTTTGTATTTTTATTGTGCGTGTGTGTGTCTCTGTGCTTCTGTAGCCACATCATTTAAAATTAAATTGAAAATAATCACACTTTGTTAAAATCTGCACATATTATTATAAGTTAACATCAAGCCAGTTGAGGTTGTGTGTGTGACTGTGTGAATGAACTCCTTTCTTGCCGGTGTAGAAGCTGCAGTAGAGCTTGTCATCAGCAGACATTATCGTGTATTATAGTGTAAGAATGTGTGCGTTTGTGTGTGTATCTGTGAGTTTGTTTTGATGCATGTGCATGTGTGAGCTGTGTCCAATTGCCTGAATTGCTTCCAATTGCCTCCAATTCATCCGCTGACTATTTGGCCTCTTTTGAGCTCTGTTAGTTGCTCTGAAATCTCACATAGTGAGTGCTAAATGCCAGACCTCTTTTATAGTGGACAAATCCTGTTAATTGGAAATGGAACTACAGTAATGCAGTTCAACATTGCAGCTGCTTTAGTAATTGTGTTTTATTTATTTTAAATATCACTTCTTTTCACCAATGGTAGATCTGGTGTGACAAGCAAAAATCAAGCCAGTCTTTTTGTATTAGCATACATTATTGTCATGCAATGTATTCTTGTGTTAAATAGCCTGGCAGTAGATGACATAAAAAGCAGTCAGCCTCAGTCAGAAGTGGTTTAGATAATGATGACAAATAGCAGTGATACAGTTTGAATTTGACCTCTGTATTTGGTTTGTAGCTTTGCCTGGGCAAAGGCTGGACCAAATGATTGACTGCCAGATGCTGCTAAATCTGACTGGAGTAAAAACACAACTTACCCCAAGAGTTTAGACTCTTAATAGATAATTTCACAAATTTTAATATGTCATGGTGGTGAAATTATTGTTTCATGTTTGGGGATGTGCTTGCTTGATTGACAGGTGTCTAAGCCAATGACACTAACACTTGAGATAGTATGGTTGCTAGTTTTTGCCCTTAGGCTTTTACATGATTTTCAGACACAACATGAATTAAAATTGTTTTCATTACATTTACGGCTGGGCAATGGGCGATTTTCAATGGATTTCCTATTGCAAATGTGTGATCATTTCACATGAATTCTGGTACATGGTATTTAAAAACAAACAAACTAAACAAAATGAGCTAGAAGTTGTTTCACAGTGTTTGTCTGATGAAATGCATCAGTGGAACACAGTTTATTTCATTGAACCTCAGTTTTACTATGATTATGCATACATTTTATATATTCAGCTTAAAAAACCTTCATAATGTTGTGATATTGATTTTAGCCTTATAGCCCAGCCATACTAAGATGGGATTTGATTAGAGCTGAAAGGATTAGTCAGTGAATCAATTAGTCAATCAACAGAAAAATAATGAGCAAATACTTTGATAATAGATTGAGTGTTTAAGTCATTTTTCAAGCATAAATGCCAAAAAATTCTCTGGTTCCAGCTTCTCAGTTGTGAGGATTTGCTACTTTTCTGTTTTATATCACTATACATTGAATATCTTTGGGGGTTGGACTGTTGGTTGGACTAAACATGCAATTTGAAAATGTCCCCTTGGGCTTTCGTACATTGTGATGGGCATTTTTCACAATTTTCTGACATTTTATGTAATAAAATAGTGAGGATGAATTGATTAATCAAGAAAATAATTGGTAGATTAATAAAATGAAAATACTCCTTAGTGGCAGCCTGTCTCTGTGCCCATTGCTTTAACTCCTTATCATCTTATCCACCCATTCACCTATCCACCCATCCAACCTTTTAGGTGAAGCAGCTGGAGTGTGATGTGGCATCAGCAGATGAGAGAAACAACACTCACCACCATCACACCCTGGATACGCTGGACGCTCTGGACGGCATGGACACCCAGGACATCTACAGCACACTGGACACCGTGCGCCTCACCTGCCCTCCTGATTACACCCTCACCTTGCGCCGCTCGCCTGATGACGTCCCCCTCATGACCTCTCTGACCCCAGGGTCACTGCCTGTGACCCCTGGGTCACACCCTGTTACCCCGGCGACGCCGATGACCCCCATGACACCTGGATCAGTGGTGGGGATGAGGATGGGGCATCCGCACCAGGGATACACACACCATAGCCCATATAGTAATACACACTTGCCACACACACACATCTCCACGCACACACACTCCACCACGCGTGTATAACCGCAGATACAGGGACATAATTACAACACACATGCACACACACACACACACACACACACCTATTAACACACACACACACACACACACACACATAAAACAAAAGACTTAAATACCTCTACTAATTACCCTGCAGGATTGTTACAGATGGAGTGACAGAAAGACATTTTCAGTAACAGGAAGAAAAGACAGACAGCTGTGTGTTGCATGTCGGGGAACTGGGAACTGAAGACAAACTGGATCCCGGGAGATGCAGTTCTATGCATCATTTGCTCATAACCTGGAACAAGACGAGCCAAGACATCCATCAAATGTCTCAAAACCTGCTTTGGATGTTAAATCTTCTGCTTTTTCTACACCTGAGGAGGAAGAGGAGGAGCGCTGTGGAAAAAGGGTCAGTTATGGATCAGTTTACATCTCCTACTGTACCTGTGCTGCACAGTGAAGCAGTGCTGGGACTGAGCAGAGCAGATGCAGATGCAGAGCTGAGCTAAGGAGTACCACACACAGACTGCTTATGTCAACTTGAACAACCTGTGAAATGTGAATGTAGCATTTTTTCCATTAAAAGATCAAAGGCCCTATCTGCCAGGGATCAAACTAAGCTGAGGAAAAAATAACATATTTTGGCAAGAAATGGATGTAAAGACAGACAGAGAGGAAGAGGGGATTAAAAAAACAACATTAGTTTAAGGACAAGTTAGTCAGTCATGGTGGGAAAGAGATTAAGATTTTATTGAGAGGGATTTAACATCGGTGAGAGTGAGAAAGACAAAGTGAGATAGAGTGATATGGAAAACAGCAAAGTGTGCCAAGATACAGAAATTAGCTTCAGATGAAAAAGTGTTGTCACACTTACTGAAGAATCACTCTGACCAGCTATGTGTTAAACTCTTGTAAATAGAATGGAAAGATACAGATGATATATTATGATTTATAGCATTTACCTGCTCTTGCATTAAAACATGACTTATTTAACCACATTATTGCTTTCATTTCAGATATTACTATATTATTGTATAGATGTCCTGAAGCAAGGCTGGTTGTCTTTCTATCTCACCCACTGTAGTATGTACACAGTACCTTTATTTAAAGGCTATATTTGCTATGCACATCCATTTCAGTAATTCTTAACTATGTAAACATCAAGATACTTGTTTAGTAGTTGAAGTATAGGACATTTTTACACCATCCTGTCTATTTGTTTGACTGTCAGATGATGAGCTAGTACTGTGTAGATAATGCAATTGTGGTTTGATGATTGAACACCAGCCAAAAACCATGACCCTTAACCCTCTGAACCTAATCCCTTCCCGTTCTCCTTTCCCCATTGTTCCTAAAATTCTTCTGAAAGGCCTTTCCCTTAATTTCAAATAAATCCAACCTTAATTAATGTCTTTGCACACAGACAGGTGGTGATGATTCAGGGGGTCCCAAGTCACAGCGTGTCCCAAAAGGTCAAGAATGTTTTCTCACATTCGTCTGACCTTTATGTTTAACACCTTACCAGGGGCCCCAGTATTTCTAGAAGAGCCCCTGCTTGAACTACCTAATGCTGACTGAAACCATGTTCCTCTCAAAGGCACCGATCGAAAGAATTTGGCTAATTTGTATTTTATCATTAATGTCACTTCCCATTCTCTAAAACAAAAAAATTGTTGAAGCTTAAAATCTCTCTACAGTGTCACCCATAGTCTGTAGAAAACTGTGGATCACATTTTAAAGCCTGGAGTTTGGTTTACTACCTGCCACCATGTTGTCAATTGTTTGGAGCCAAATTTGATTAATGAGGTGCAGACTGGGTGGAGCTGAGGAAGGATGATTACCGCGGCATTGTGTGATAGTTTGAGAGACTTGACATTGATGGCAAACACGCCTCCAAACATACCGCTTTTTAAGCCTTAATATCCTCTTAATGGAGCAATATTTTTTCAAATTGCCACTAAGACATGCTTTAGAAGTGAAATTAATTATTAAATCCCCAACCAACATCTTGTATAAATAACAATTGACTTTATTTCAGAGAGACGTTGGAGGTTTTCCTGCTGACTTCACAGTGAGTGCTTGAGGGTGGTAGTGGTTACTGCTATGTGTCATCATAATAAGACTCCCAGCATTCATAAACTCATTTTCAACCAATTCATATTGACAATTCATGTGGCAGAGATGTGGTACTGTCATGGCTGCCATTAAAAAATCTGTCTGATTGCTACTGTAAAGATAAAAACATTACATGCCAACTAAACAATCAACCCCAAACTTGCATACCTTGATCCTAACCAGTAACTCAACCAAAGGCCTTACCCTGATATTTTAACTTTCCTGTTTTATCCTCCTTTCCTTACCCTAACCTGTCCCATCCACCCCCATCCTGCCCTTCGCCTTCCAGCCTCATCTGTGCGACTACATGCAGCTTTGTCACAGTGAGGCCTATTTAACCTCCTCTCATCCTAAGTAACTTCTTCATGAGAGATTTGAGTTAATTGTCAACAGAATACATGAAAAATGAAAGCCGGAAAATTTGTAGATGACAAGCAAAGAACTTTTACAAAATGATATAAAAATAACACTTAATGGATGTTTAATTGACTGAATATTTTTTTTCATATGGGTTTATTGACTCAGCGGATGGCTGGATTGTGTCAAGCATAAAACATTTCTGCTGCATTTTTGAAAAATAAAAATATCAGTATTTTACAATTTATGAGCATTTTAAAATGTCTTGTATGTCTTAATTCATAATATTTAAGAGAAATATGTTCATAGAAATTTAGAGGGGATGTAGAGGGCTTTGCCAATTACATCCTCTGTTTTTAGTATATAAATTGATTCCTTAGCACAGAATTTTCAAAGTGACACACAGTACACATATGAAATTAGCAGTGATAGTAACATTGTTAACAGGCAATGATCTCCCTTTTTCTTTCATTTATTTTGGGTTTTGGTTATTGAAAAAGTTACATTTCCAACATGGTAGTGGTGGAACTTATACTGACCCTCAAAGACATTTTGGGAGTTGCGTTTATTTGCCTTCTTGCCAAGAGATATATGAGAAGATACCTCTCACATGTCTGTACGCTAAATATGAAGCTATAGCCAGGAGACGGTTTGCTTAGCTTAACAAAGACTGGAAGCAGGAGGAAAGTAGCTAGTGTGGGTCTGTCTAAAGGTAACAAAATCCAGCATCTTTAAAGCTCACCAATAAACATGTTATATCTCTTTTACGCAAAAACTAAAATTTGTGGTTTTATGGGTAATTATGTCCTGAACTGTGGCTGGGAGCAGTGACTGAATCTCCACTCACGATAAGACTCCAGGAAGTCACTGCGCTCAGCCAAGAAATAGTTTCAGCCCATATATATTTCCCTGTAAAACTACAATTTGTTACTTTTACACTTTAGTTTTCTGTATTTTGATATAACATGTTAATTAGTAAACCTTTAGAGGTGCTGGTAGGCAGACTTTTTTCTAGTCAAGCTAGTTGTGTCCCCCTGCTTCCAGTCTTTATGCTAAGCTAATCGGCAGCTGGCTGTAGCTTCATATTTAGTGTACAGATATGTGAGTGGCATCAATCTTATCTCTCAGTAAGAAAGTGAATAAGCTTATTCCCCAAGATGTCAAACTATTCCTCTAAATTTCATAAAAGCAATGTAAAAAGAATTTTATATGGATTATCTAGCTTTGCTCTATAGTGCATATGTTGTACAATTACTGCAGTCACTACTGCAGCAAAACGGAGATTTCACTGTAAATCATCATGGACCAGTAGCCCCTGCCAGCTGGCCAAGGAGACCCTGTGAGATTTGAAAGAACCAAATTCATGGCTGACTTCCAGACCAGATTGATGTCTCCTACCTTGTGTCCCCGCTCTAATCCCATTAACTAGATATAAATGCAGTTAATTTGATTTATGGCAGGCAACACATTAGAAAGCATGAGTTCAAGTCATGACCAGGTGTTTGTTTGACGCCAACATGTGCAGAAAGACGCCAGTGTAAATTGCGCAGAACTCAAAAACATTGCCCTTTCAGTTTGACATTTTTAGAACCACTGCCTACATGGGGTACTACTTTTTACTAAGCTGGACACAAACACATTTCCCCCAGTTTAATTGAACAATTAGATATCTTGGCTTTTCCCCCTGGAATGGTGGCAACTTATTTGAGGTTATTTCAGCAGGATATTTTTAACTCTTAAACAATAGAGGTGGAGAAGTTTATCTGCTAAGTTCAACCCAGAAATTGTGTGTACCAAGATGTGTCCAGATGGTGTGGATTGGAACATTTTCAGAGATACCCAACTATAATTTAAAAACTGAATGTGAAGCATTGCGAGATTATTTCAAAGGTAACATTTGGCTGCGTTCGAACATTTGTTATACAAGCTAAGTTAGTACCCGTCAGAGCTTTAAATTCCACACTGATGTGTTTTTATCTAGAGTGTTTTAAATTCTTTTTTTTTTTAAATCCATATGCTAATCTCCAATAGAAAGTTCACTGTCCTATACATGATATACTGTAAACAGTCAGTGACTCATGCTCATTTTTTTGTGGCAATGACCAATGAAACAACTAGCCTGCCTTATACAGTAGCCTACATGGTCACTTAGTGGACATGAAAGTAGCTTGAAGGAGAAAAAGAGCATTCTGAATGGGATGTTTTATTCACTTTAACAAGGATTGAACATAGTCTAAACAACGCATAAGAGTCTACAGCCATGTTAGCGGCTTGTGAGGTTGTATTTAGGCACTGATGCTTTGAGTTAAATGCACAGCAAATCATCATCTAGTGTGCTAACATGCTTATGACGACAAAGCTAATGTTTAATGCTTATGTTTACCACTGTAGTTTAACATGTTAGCATGCTAACATTAATTAGCATTAAACAAATTAGGTAGCAGGTACTTGGTCATAGGACATTTAAATTTTAATAGTGCTAGATTTAAAAAAAAAAAAAAAAAAATTTACATTTCAACCTGGGCGTGAAGTAGGGTGTCTCTGCAGAGTAGTGATGTGTCTGTCTTGAATGAGTCGGCTCTATGTGCTGGCTCCTTTGATCAATGGGAGCTGGCTTCCGTCAGAGCAGATCAAATTACACTTTTGAACGGAGCAGGGATATTGTGTCACACAGTACATGTCAATTTAATTTGTATGTCTGTATTGAGTTATGTAATTACCCATACTATTTCATTAGGGTATTTGTTATACAACTAGGATAATTATTCTTGACACAATAAATGAGAATTTCACTGTTTCAGATGAAGAATCTGGCATTTCATTTAAAAAAAAAAAGTGTAACTTAAGCAGTGACCAGCAGGAGGGATACTAAATGAAGAGCCGTTTGGGAGCCAAAAGACCCGGCTCTTAGACCTGAAACGTCAATTTTAAAGTTGAAGTAATCAACTCTTGAGCATAAACACCACAATATAGTAACTTTCACCACTGCTCATTTTAGAAATCATGTCAGTTTTAGAACAGCATTTGTTAGAAAGCTAGACGCTGGCAGCTAATGAGCTACCACAGGCTGTATGCAGTAAAATGCAAGTTAATTTCTATGGGAAATTATAGTAGTAAGCTGATAGGTGAAAAAAGCAGTAGCAATCTGCACTGCCCTTGCCTTACACAAGTCAGAACAAACTCTTAAAATTCATCCTTGTAGAGCTAATGAGTGAAGATTCAGTAACTTGATTTCTCACTTCAAAAAAAAAAAGAAGAAAGATTTTGGTGAAAGTTTACGTAGTCTAATTCATACAACCGATCCCTACTAATGCTCATATAGTCTAAGGCTCAACCCCCACTGACTCAGAAATTGGGGACTGCAGTTGAGCCCACTAGCTAATGGGCTAGCTAATGCTGGGAGCCAGGAAAAAAATAAAATAAAACACTGACAACTGGTTCAGGCAGCATATTGGTGAGATTACTTTTAGGGTGACAGTGGATCATAAACCTCCGATTGGCTAATAAAAAAAAAATTAAATACATTTGACATTTACCATGACCTCAAAACACACGTTTCTGGTGTCAAGCAGGAGTGTAATAGGAAACAGAACCCAAAATGCAGACTAAGGAGGCAGAGCAGGTGCAGACAAAAGTTAAAGTTCACTAGCTTACAGGGAAAGGCAGGCAGGCAAGGGCCAAGCTAAAGGACAACCTGGGGCGAGGACTGAAACGGTGCTTGAACCTCAGGTGGACAGCTTGAGGGCTGGACAGAAGAGCAGAGCCAGTCAGGAGGGCGACCAGGAGGCAGGGCTGACCCGATGTGCAGAACTACTCAGATTGGAGAGGCTTAGCAGGATCTGGTGACTGTAGCAGTTCAGGAGCCGGTGATTTCAGCAGGGTCACGAGACTGCTGAAGGTCCATAGGAACAGGAGCTTGCAGCAGTTCAGGTGCTGGATTCAGCTTTATCTCCGCAGAGACAGGAGTGGACTGCAACTGAGGAACTGGTGGCCGCTGTGGCTCAAGAGGTCAGAAAGCTGCTGTAGCTGTGATCCAGCAGGGACAGGTTGCCAACTGGACACCAGAAACTGGTGTCGGCTGGTCCACCAATGGAGAGATAGGAGCAGGATTCAGCCGGACCAGAGACCAGGAAGGACAGATGACAGCTTTGAGAGTCTGGACGCAGTGATGACGAGCAGCGGTGAGGCATGATGTTGGCAGGAGCCACACTTCCCTCTGGAAGGTTCTCCAGAAAAGGAACAGGCTGAGGTACATATGGAAAACTAGCAGGCAGGGAAACCGTCTGGAGGTGATGTCCAATGACTGCTCAATTCTCTGCCAAAAAGGGAAAGTGGAATAGCCAGGGTCTAGACAAAGTTGTTCTCACCATTAGTGAATAAACAAAAAAATCTGCGCTGAATGTCTAGAGCCTTCAATTGCTAAACATAACCTCTTGATACTGGAGGGCACCTCCTTAAACTCCTCAGCGAGAGATTTAAAGTCTGCTGGGTCCATGCTGGTCAGACCATACTATTCAGTTTCTGGTGTCAAGCAGGAGGGTAATAGGACCCAAAATGCAGATGAAGGATGCAGAGCAGGTGCAGACAAATAGTTTAATAAAGTTCACAAGCTTACAGAAGAAGTCCAGCAGGCAGGGATCAGCAAACCAGGTGAGCAGTCCAAACAGACAAATCAGTCCAAGGAAGGGGGAAACCAAAATCCAACAATACAAGTATGTCAAAGACCAGGCCACAAGAGACCAGATTCCATGATGATCTGATATAGAGCACAGGAGGACACAGACTTAAATACACACAGCTAGGGGAGACAATGAGACACAGGTGAGACTGATCAAGACACAGGTGAAAACAATCAAAGCAATCAAAGACAGGAAGCAAAACTAAAGGACACTTGAGGGAAGGAGACTATTTCAAAATAAAACAGGAAATGACTCAACCCAAAACCATGACATATAGATACAGTAATATGATTCCAGTACAGAACCTGATCAAATACTGTCCAACTTTGGTCCCATTAAACAAGATACTTCTGGCTTCTGATTAGAGCAAATTATCCCTGCTTGTGTTGCATCCCACAGTCTGAAAGACCATAACAATGTCATCTCCTCCTGCATTTGTCTTTCTACGGGAATCGAGGAAATGAACAGGGAGGGTGGGAGGAAGATAAAGCTAAAAAAAGAATGTTAAAAAAAGTAGTTGAGCAAGGAAATATTAAAAGAGGAGTAGAAGGATGCCTGATGAATGATAATGGGACATGAAGAGGGGGAGTGAAGAAGATAATGTAAAGGAGAGTAAATAAAAGGATGCATGGAAGGAGGAGAGGAGGGTAACAAGATAAGGGGAGCTCATTAAGAAATGGAACACAGCCTGCCTTGTTGTTTACTGGCTGGCAGGCTCATTGTGCTTAATCACTCCTGCCAAGACGCACACACTCACACACACTCACTCACGCACACACACACACACATGCAAATGCATGGTTGAATGTACACCATCGCATTTTTGCATGTCTGCCAATACTGATACATCCACACTGTGCACATGTTAATGCATGCCTGCCCCATACCCACTCAATGCATGTATCTACACACACGCACACAAACACACACACCACTGCATGCCTCGTAGCAACTTAAGTCACTGAATCATTTTCTCTGTGGCCTTCATCACTCTCTTTCTCTCTCTCACTATTACACCATCCTCCTCTTATCTCTTCACGGTTCCTTTCGCCTCCCTCTCATCCTCCTCTCCTCTGTTTTTTATTTATATATCTCGTCTTTCTTTCTCTTACTCCCCTTGCTCCCCGCTCTTCTCCTGTTGGTCTTCTCACTACCCCCGTCTGTATGGGTTCACTCTTATCTAACAACCTTGAGATGATCTTCAAAGCGTCATTGCAGCCGAGCATGTGAGGTCACAGCGTCTCCAGCCTCTCTTCTCCTCTTTTCTCATCTGCCTGCGCCTCTCTCGTTCCACTCCTCTCTCCTCTCCACTGCATTTAACTCTTATTTTTTGGCTCTCCTTCTTCCATTTAATCTGCCCTCCTCCACCACTCTATTTCTCTCTTTCTGCATCCTTCACTTTTTTTTCATCTCACACTCCATTTCTCTCCTCCTCTCCTACCATCTATCTCTACCTCATCTGGTCTCATCTCCTCTCATCTGATCTTCGCTCCATCTCTGCTTCATGCCTGCCTTTCTCTTCCTATCCTCTCCCAATTTTCCTTTCCATTTCTCTCTTTCCCATCCCCCTCCTCCTCCCACTGCTGTCTCCCCCTTCCTCCCGCCCAACTCATTTACTTCCCTCCTTGCTCTTTTCATCCCTGTTTTCTTCACTCTCTCCCCATCTAAAAAGCTGTGAAAAGAGGTGATACAAGGTTCCTTTGTCGTGTATGTGTGTACATGCCTGTTTTTGCACGTGTCTGGGTTTTTGAGTGTGGGTGTGCTGTTGTGTAGATGTTACACGCCTAACTGTCTTTCAAGCAGCGGAGAGCCCCGCAGTGTTTTCGCTCTCTAATTAATTAAGCGTGGGATGCTTTAGTCTGTTTATTGCTTGTCTATCTCACTTGCTTTTTGTCTGTTGACCATCTGTCTCTCTCTTACCTCTCCATTACTATTATGAACACTCTACCTACCTGTTTATCTGTCTGCTACATCCATCTGTCTCTCTGTCTACTGTCTCGCCTGTCTAACCCCCCTTTTATCGTTCTGTCTGTCTGTCTCTCTCTCTGATTGTATGCTCTGTCAGACTTCTCTCTGTGGGAGAATTGCTACATAATTCAGTCTTCTCTGATGCCCGTTGCTTTTCATAAAGGAGCGTAAACAACAGCAGTAACACAGTTGGTCCAGCTGAGGTCAGCATTGTTCCTGATAAATTACGAGCAGGAAAGAATGCCTTGAGGACAGAGTTTAGGGCAAAGTTTCACTTTTTAAAAAGCCTAATGTGCTGTTTTTGTTTATTTTAGAGCATAATAATTATGGGATCACAGGGGCGTTGGTCCACAGAGGATAGGGAAAATAATTCTTTTCATCTACTTATGCAAGCTGTTTATTTACAAAGCAGCTTTCCCACCCTTACATGATAATCATACCACACATTTTGGGCCTGTTGTGCATTTTAGTGAGCCATGACTTCCTCTGCTTTGTGTAATTTTTGCAGAATAGCACAAGATACAAGTTTTGTCACATCTACTGACAAAAATAGTAGAGAGAGAATTATAGGAATGACTACTACTACTACTCTAATAATGTTTTTTTAAAAACATAAACAATTCAGAGTCAGGAAAATTAAACATATGTATTTTCAGCATACACTGTGCAGATGGATGATGGCTACAACATAAGTGTTGTTACAAAATGTCCATGTTTCAAGTTAACTGTCTCTCTGCTGAGATATAAAAAACTTCTACTGTCCCTCACTTCTTTCTTTTCCTAAGGAGGGATGGAGGAGAGGACCATTCCCAGGCTGTCCCGCTGCTAGAAAGGATTATCTGTCTGTGTGTGTGTTTGTGTGGGTGTGTACCATTCACAAGGACTATCCATGTCTGATCTGTGTGCACTGGCCACAAGTAGAGAGACAGTGAGACAGACAGATAGAAATAGAATGTGTGTACGTGTGTGTGTGTGTGTGTGTGTGTGTGTGTGTGAGTTATTGTTGGCCTGTGATATCGCTCAGACAGGAAGGAAGTTTGGCTTTTCAGCATTGACTTTCCTCACACCCTGCAGCCTCTCTGGTTGTTCCTTTGCAGGCAGACAACCAAAGTCAATTCTATTTACTTTCAGTCAGTTAAAATCCTCACAAGTTCTCATGCCGCCGCTTTAAGCCATGATGTTGCCGCAAAATAGCCTAGAAACCAGCCTAATTGGTGTTGCAATATGACCTGTGTCCCACTGAAGCCCACTGTGCTGTAAGTTTGTCTGGCTGCTTGTGTTTGTTTAAGAATGCAGCGCATCTCTGTATTCCCACTGGGCCTCATTTATTAATTTTTCAGCATGTTTGCTACATTAAAATGAGCTGAAATACTGGATGTAGTAAATTAATGCAGAAAACATCTCATTGTTATTGTCCATGTTATTGCTCATTCTATTTTCTCTTGCTACATTTTGCTGCCTCAGGCTCAGGTTCCTGCATTTTTTTCTCTTAAAAGTTTCATCATGTGTATTTTTTTGTCCTCTCAGCCAAACTGGTGGTGCTTGGGTTAGGATTAGGCTTGGCCAAGATGGTCTGTTATGGATTTTTATATAGTGGGAATAAAGGGATACACGAATAAGCTTCACTTGACTTTACTGGACACCAAGCAGGCTGATTATATGTTTTTACAGACTGTATATATATGTTTTTATGCATATGTATTAGATCTCACCTTGGTACTTCCTCCATAGCACAGTAGCCCCACTGAAATGAGGTGGCATTTTGTAAATCATAGTCAGCTGGTTACCAGATCACTTCCTACATTAAACACATTCAGAGCACAGAGTAAAACTGGTAGGTTGCCTATTCAACTTTACAGCCAGTTGTTTTCTAAGTAGCAGCTACAAGCATTTTCTCTGTGATTGTTTACCAAAATAGAGCTTGAACCATCAAATCAATGTCTACAGGTGTATAATTGTTGTTTTTCTGCCACATCGGACAAATAAGATATTTCAAAAACGTACTAGCCTAAACTTGCTTGATGCATTTCTTTGGATTATTTTTTTGTTTAAATTCTACATTCTTGATTGAAGCTGTGTTGCTCAGCATAATCTAATCTGCCTTTATATGAATGAATTACATATAGGACAACTACTGTAGCTCACACTCAGTGGATTTCTTTAGTTTCACAGCATTAGTATTACACTGATTTTATATTTGCTATCACATGGCTTGCATTCAACAAAATATTGCACATCTGCCTTCAAACATGTTCTGGAAAAATTACTTTTACTACTTGGAATTAAATGTTAACTAACAATGCTAACCATTTCCCGACTCTTGCAGTACTGTTACTCTTTCTCACTGGAGCTGTTTTTGTCACCTAACAGCATTCGCTCATTATCCATCCAGGATGTGCAGCTGCTCTGGCCTCAGTGACAGGTATCTTTTAGACAAATGGCTCTACTTATCCAGTCTGGTCATGTAGAGACAAATGAGACAAACAGAATCACTTAGCTAGCTAGCCAGGTACTGTACTGTCTGTGTGCTGATTCGCTTGACAGATGCACAGCCACAATCCACTGAGACTTATGTATTCCTAATTTTATCTAGCCTGTTCCTGACCTGTGCAAGGCATCTACATTGTTGTGTATGTTATGTGCATGTAGCTGTGTGCACGCGATTCTTCAGTTTTTTGTGCACATGTGCCTGTGTGTGTTTCTCTGTTTGAGTGAGTGTGTGTTTGTGTGCGTGTTATATAAAGTACACCCAGGTGTCTCTCTGCACTGTGATGTAACTGCAAGGTTAGTGGGCTCACAGCTGGGAAGGGTAGATAACTACCTGGATGGGTGTGTGTGTGCAAGTGCGTATGCAAATTCTCTCAGTATTCTCTGCACTCTGGATGTGTTCTTAGATAAGCTGATTATAACTGAATAGGATTCCCATTTGACCTTGTGATGGTGCAAAGTTTTCTCAGGGAAACTGACCAAATAGCTCTCTGCTGCTTGTACTAGAAGCCTTGAGTATACCTGACAGTGTTCACACTATTGGCTCTCTGATCACAGGCCGATCTACAAAAGGCCAAAAAACAAAGCAAAAGTGGGTTCAGTCTCTGTCCCTACATTAAGTAAATACATTAACAAAAGCAAAACGTCGCAAAGTGCTTAGCGATACAAAAATAAAGCAACAGACATAAAATGCATTGTAAAATGATTAGGTAGCTGTGTTGTAGAGAAAGTGGAGATGGTAAAAAACTTTTTAGTTTTTGTGTTAGGAAGGTTCCTAACTGAATGAATTGGCCTGGAAGTATCTATGTTGCAGTCATGATATGAAAAATGTTCTTACTGCTAATTATCCTCTTCAATCCCACTACCACTAGAACGACAGTTGGTAAAAATGTTGTGCTGCCAAACATTTTTCAAACCCCCATAGCTTTATTTTACATTCTATTGGAGATCACAACATTTCTAAATATGCCAAATATGTCTAGTTGAATTTTGGAGAAATGTGTATAAAATGATGCACAAGACATCCAGAATATTTACATTTCACGTAGTGGTGCAGCCATAAAAAATGGAGTCTAGGATATGAATATTTCATGCAGTATAGACATCATAAAACTTCAATGAACAACTGGAACAAGCTAATAAAAATTAAAGGAACCTGGATATTAAGGGGTTAAATGTGCTTTCTGTTAAATCTTCTTTAGCTGAGGTATCTAACGCCTAGAAATTCCCTCTTTATGTTTGCTTGACCTCATGATGTTTTTAATTAAGGTCAAATTGGTTAGAAAATGAAAAAGGACATAATTTAATTAGACTAATAAGACACAGCCAGTGTTCCTTGATGCAATTTTGCATTTTTGGCAGCTCCAAGAGGCAGCAAAAGTTTGATTCTGGTGAACTCAATTATCCAGAAATTGTAAAACACCATGTCAGTAAACTGTTCACTTCTCAGACTTTAATATCGTCTCCTTTGTGGCTACAGGAAATGAGAAAAATGTTTTTCCAACAGCTTCAGCCACTGTTGGTGGGTACAGCTTTGTTGATGTTGTTAGGAGCAATTTTGTATTCTGCTCTTCCGTTTTGATGGTTATGCTGATATGACTTCCTACCAGTGCACATACTCAGCACCAGAATACTAATAATATGAACAAACAGGGCGACTCTGCGGTTTCTCAATTAGAGAGAAGGTGACACTTGCCTCTAGTGTAGCTCCACTTTGTGATTTCAGCAAAAGAGACAAGTGTTTTATTGTGTAGTGGATTCATTCTAAACCTCTGCAATATTTAAATCCTATTCATAACACACCCACGTACGCTTATCTGTGACTTTGTATGTGTGTGTTTCAGGGTGCAAAGTCGACTAGCTTTTATTTTATTTGCTGTATAGGTTGAGTGGATATATGTGTTTGGATGAGACAGAGGAGAGATACAGATACAAAGCAAGCCATGCAGAACAGAAAGAAAAGAGACCTAAAACTGAAAATGTCAGATAACGACTTTCTCAGTATTTGTTCCACTCTGTGTGCAAAAGTATGTGTGTGTGTGTGTTTATTAAAGATGTTTTGGAGTAACTGTATCTTTACTGGTGTCAGGGGTCAAACCCTGTTGTCCTCTCCTGCAGAGGTCAAACTTATAATCCCCTTCTTCTTTGATGTTAAGGTACCCTCAGTCTCCCCCTCTCCCTCCTTCACCTCCTCCTGTTACCTCTGCCACAGCACACTAGGAGAATGGCAATTTTTCATCTCCCATTTTGCTGCCTTCCTCGCTCCCTGTGACTGTTCTGTTCTTTCTTCTTCACTCTTTCTGTCTGGCTTGCCTGCTTTATTGCCTGCTTTCTCCCTCTGCCCTTCACCTTACCCCTCCTCTCTCTTTAACCTGATGGTTTCACAGAACCAATATTTTCAGCTTTGAATGCGCATCTGTCCCAGTCCAGATTTGCTTGGAAGGAATGTCGGTCTGTTCCTCTGTCTGCCCGCCTTTCTGTCTGTCTCTGAGTGTTGAATAAAGCAAATAGCTCCTTTGGTAGAACTTGTAGCTCAGATCTGTGTTGTATAAACAGTCTGCTGGAGTTCAAAATCTGCTGTCTGCCCAACAACAAATCCATTTGTCTGTTTCTTTTAGAGGAAGCAGATTTTTTCACCATTGCACAGCAGAGGTCATTTCCCCATGGCCAATTGTTTTAACAAATTCACAAACTCAAATTCACTTCAAACAACGTCTCCGCTCTGTTGTCTTGTTTCATCTCTCTTTTCACTCTTTGTATGTTTTCTGCTCTTTCTCTCTCTCATGATGCCAAATCTGATGGATTTTCTTTCTGAGCACACAGATACAGTGCAGGTGTGTCAAAGCCAGCAGAGACAAGGCCATGGGCGTCAAACAGGTGTGTTTGTAAGAAAGTGTGTTTGTAAGAGTGTATGCGTGGGTGCATGTGTGTGTGTCACAGAGGAGTCTGTGGGCGTGTTTTACCGGAGACTGTGTTTTAGTTTTAGCTCTGACATTAGTGACTCTCAAAGTGCCCCTCAAAGTACAAACTACTACCCCTGTTCCCAATAAATCCCTAACTATGCTTCTGTGTCCCTGCATGCATGTGGCTTTGTGCAACAATATATGTGTGTGCATGTGTGTGTGTTTGCATGAAAGTTTGACTAGCGGCATGTTTCAGTTTAATGTTACCAGTGACTTTCTCTCTAAACTAATAAAAAAGAGGTTTTACATAATTTCCTATTTTTGGTTATGTGTGAATGTGTGCGTGCAATCATTGCAGGAATGGAATAGCCATGAGTCTGAGAATGTAGCTCTTCCTTCAGCCAAAGAGCATCATGTAACGCCGGTATTTTATTTCTCAGACAGAAACGGTTGTCTCTTTTTATATGTAATTCTGCATTCTGACTCACGGGTGGTTTGATATCCGCTGGCTGGAGAAACACTTAGACAAACAACACTCTCTGCAGGGAAGGTTTATCTCTTACATGAATCAATGGCCTGCTTAGAATAACCATCTTTCATCTGAGTTTCATCTTCAGCATTGCAGAATTTAAACCCAAGCCCCCTTCTGCTCTGTAAGGCAAAATGGAACTACAATATTTTAGCCCGAAGTCACACACACACATACACACGCGTTTAAATAGATCAAAATGATAACACTCTGTATAATAGTATGCATTTCTGCAGACAGGCTTCTCCTCCTCCTCCATAAACTGCTCTCAGTGCCACAGGGATCAATAACTTATAGTGATATCAAAGATCAAGTATTGTAGAATTATGCTTGTTAACTTTATTGATATCAGTTGGAAATAATTACCATTAGATAAGATGCCTCTATTTACATCATACCCCAGAATCTCTTCATTGCTTCTGTGGCATCACAGAAATAATTTATATTCTTATGGCAACTCTTTGACTTATGATTTATGGAATCACTGTGACTGTAACCTTGGCTTGGTTTGTTGTGGATCAACTTTTCTCCAGATGGCTTCCTCTACCATCCAGTCCTTCAGGAACAGAGAAAACCTGTAACTGAGAGAGAATAACCATTGTGGAAAGTACAATGGAGGAATTAGTATATGCACAACAGAAGTGTGCGAGTAGTGAGTAGTGAGGGTCACAGGACCAGCGAGGGGTAGCTGAGCTAGCACTATCGCTAGCATGTTTACTGTCAGCTGACCACTTGGCTGTGCGAGCTATTACAGTGTTATCTAATAGACTACACTGACTGTAAGTTTGTTTTTATTTGAAAAAAATTATACCATGGACAAATATCAGTGGGAATTGATTATTGAAAATGACGTTTGTTGTTTGAGGGAAAAGTCTGTGTTAACAGAACAGTAATACTGAAATACTGAAAAGTAATTTTGAAGGGATCCTTAAATGTGTTTTTCAAAATCTGATTAACTAGAAGTTAGTTTTTAGTTTCTCTCATGATCATTGTTTTTACATTTCTAATTTTTTTTTGCATTGTTCAAATCACAGTTTATCAAACTAAATAGGTGCAGGAATAAAGAAATGTTTTAACCCTCTTGAACCTACACAGACAAAGAAATTCCTGGACATAGCTTTATATATTTTTGGCATTTTTGAACTTATTCTTTCAGTCACTATCAAGTATTATACATCATATGATTCAGGGGAACATAACCTTTCTTTCTGGTGCATCACCATCACCATCTTGCATTTCCTTTGTGTAAGCATACCATATTTGACATAAAAAAAAATACTCAGTGTTTTAGTCAACCAGGGAATCTTTGTTTTTTCAGTGTGAAAAGTTGTATTTACGTATGCTACATTTGGTTTAAAAATAAGCAAACTTTACTGAATTTTACCCTTTGATCCTCTTGATCCTCTTACCTGTTTACCTTCTTTTGCAGTAGGCTACAAGTAGACAAGCTAGCAAGCTGCCAAAAACTAGCCGACTGATGCCTATGACGGTCTCCGTCAGTCACATGACCCTTGCCTTACAGATTGTAGCCGTCTGAGATACACTCCCGCATTTACTGCCATATTGTGGCATAGTGGTATAGTAGTTTTCAGAAACAGCTGTTGTCTCTGCCCTCTCTGTTCCATCCAGCTAAACACCACATGTGGTTTACAGTGGAATTGCAACACTTTGGAGGCATACAAGTAGTTAGGTTTAGTGTTTGGTCCTGCTAACTTTTGCCATAATGGATCTTTTGCATCAGAAAACACTGTGTGCACCTGCAGGGTAGCAGAATCACTTTTTCTACACAATTTTCTAGTATTTGTATGGAACAAACAAAGTTTACTATTTTATGTAATATCTTGGAGGTGCACCAAATAAAGAGGAAATGGTTCAGACTGAAACATCATAAAAAATGTTTTTTCACTAATTATCAAAAAATGAAAAAGAAAGCGTTTACATATTAAAAAATAACTCACAATTTCTTCTAAGGCTTTTACCTGTTGTTCACTCTGCTCATGATAAGGTGTGATGGACTTCCTCCATGTAAGTATGTGGCTGCTTCAGGTCAAAGTTTAGGTGCTGGAGGTGTGAAAGGAGATGCCAAAGGAAAGGCTGACTGTGGAAGTGAATCCTTCCTGTCTGTCTGTCTGACTCTTCATATTCTGTGACTCCCTGACCTTCTGTCAATCAATCTGACTACTGTCCACCTGACTGAACCTCTATCTGTCTCTGCAGTGTAGTGTGTGTGCATGTGTGTGAATGTGTGGCTGTATATGTTGACGCGCACCACAGGTCATGTTTGTTAAGGTGGGCCTCCAGAGAAACCGAAGGATCCACTGATTCAATTTTCCATCATCAGAATGGTATCATAATTCATCCATATTTTGTTGAGTGTTACTGATAAATAAATTGGCCAGTTTACTCTGGCCTAGAATTTAGTGTGATAAGGAAGTGTGCATTGGATCAGATTTTGGCTTTAGACAGTAGTCCCTCATGATATGTTTTTTCTTTAATTATTTCTACACCACTTAAACTGCATGAAACCTTTACCCTCTTTCACAAATTAAAAAAGCAACAGCGAGGAAGAGCAAGAAATATTAATTAAATTCTGATTTGGCATCAGTTTGAGGACGCACCCGCATGTATGGGTGTTGGAGTGGGCCCGGGTGTTAATGTGGACTGGATACTTGGCTCTGCTTTGCCCTGCAGCTCAGGCTTCACTCCAGAACAACGTGGAGTCCAATATACACACAAATCTGTGCTGAGATTTTATTCACCAACACATGGCACGGGGTGTGTCCAATATTTAGCACTGTGAGACACAAACGATGAAATTTAATCACATTTTTCTTAAATACATTTTTTTATGTAAAAATAAATACCCAAAAGGAAACTACAATTTAGAATATGTGCCCAGTCAGCTTGTAACATTTAATCAATGGCTAATGCAAACAACTGTCAACGTTCGCAGTAAATTACAGGAATATAGTTGGTGGGCATCAGCTATGATTAACCATATATCACGGCACTTTATTCAATAGATCAGGCTGAAAGAAAAAAGAAAGGAAAATGTTTTTCTCTAGACTACACGTGCTTGTTGTTTGTAGACAAAAGATACAACCAAACCAAACCTGGCCAAACCAGGAGAAAGCAAACAGACCAGATGACGCAAGGTTGTGTTTGTATGTGTATTGGTATGTGCATATTTTGTGTGCAGAAAATGCAGAAAGATTAGTACTGTATGTGTGATGAGTCTCTTTGTACACAAAAGTGTTTGCATATGTACATTTGTATGTGTTTACCCTGTCTGTATATATATTTATGTGTGTGTGCGTATAGTACCTTGCTCTTTCAGTCTGAAAGTGTTTCCGTGTGTCAGTAATTATTGTTCTGTAGGTGGTCACACAGAGGCCAGAGGGGATGTTTACAGTAATACCTGTACGGCTGTGTGTGTGTGTGTGTGTGTGTTGGTGATCTGGTCAACGTTGTGTGTGTTTCTTGATAATAATTTCATGTTTTTCTTGGTGTGTGCTTCAATATCAGTTACCTGTGTGTTTGTGTATGAGCTTATATAATGAGGGTTTGTGGGTGTGTGTGTTTCCAGGCCAGGGAATGGTCTATTGGTATCGGGGGATCAGTGATCAGTGTTATTGCTACCAGCAGCTTTGGTCAAACAGCCGAACACTGGACTCATTCATACTGAACAAGAGCTGTATACGTAAGTGAGGTGTGATCTCACATATTAACACGTGCAGTATTCCTGCATGTACTGATGCAGTAATGCAGACACTGCAGACATGCAAATGTATGAGAAAGTCATCAGGTCTCAAAGATCACATTTCAGTAAAGCACTTTATTTAAACAGCTTTTGGATTAGGGTACATTTTACTCATTATTACTAATTCTTTTGTCCTCACTTTACGTTTGTCTATGCCCTCCTTTGTTTTTTGTTTTGCCCTTTTCCATTAATTATTTCACTCTGGCTCTCTCTTCCCCTCACAGCCACAACAACAGATCACTTTAGGACTTTAGAACCACAAATCTGATCTGTGTTTTGCCATCTAAACAGAAACAAAGTGGTTTCTTCCAATTTAAAAAGCCAACAGATTATCAGATCTGTGACACATCTTTACTTTGCGTTGATCCAGACAGAACACAAGCGCTGATTTTATCAGCTGATCCTTTCATGGTGGCAAATGAAAGCTGGTCAGACTCTGAACAGGTTGAGTGACTGAGACTGTTAGTTACATAACCACGACCAAAGTCGAATGTTTTACACATCCTCTCCTTGGCGGTTGTCATAGCAACATGTTTTTAGATAGAGAGAAGCCCTTACATTTTCAATGATTTTACCATGCTGGGAAATATGTGTAAGTTTGTGTGTGTGTGTGTGTGTGTGTGTGTGTGTGTGTGTGTGTGTCAGTAGGATTGATGATCCCCTGGTTTTCTTTCAGACAACAGGCGGAAAGCAGCTTAAACTCACTCTACAGCTGGAAATCTCCACTGTATAGTTGTTGATGAATGTTTCATGTGTATTTAATGTTTATTTAATCAGCAAGCTGTTAATGTTTATTTATGTTTACCATTTTTCTTTCCTTTTCCCAATTTTCTTCTCTCTGTTTAGTCTCCATAAAGCAACATCACACACATCACATTTACTGTTGGTGTTCATTGTTACTTTGAGGTTTCTAACCAACTGTTTTGTTGCTGAGAAGTAATGCAGGATTTTACGAATGCTATAGAAACTCTAATTTTAAACATGCAATTGGTTTGGTCTGGTTGTGAATCTGCTGCTTGTTTGTCAGAGTGGACGTTCCTATCAGAGGCATTAGTGGGATCTAAACATGCTCTCGCCACGGGGAGTTTTCCGCAGTTTTTTCAAAGGTCATTCTTTGAAAACAGATTGGAGGGAAGTGTGCTCTTTATCAGAGGGGCAGGAGACTGTGAGTCAGTGGACGCAGAGCTTTGATGATCTCATAAAACCAAGAGCAAAATCTGTTGAAGATTACTAAAATGTATTAGGTTTAATTAATCTCTTTGGGTCACATCTTAGATTTGGCACAAGCACACCGCTAATGCGGTATGGAGTTCAAAATGGCCACCCATAGTGTATGTGTGCACACTTACCATAAGCAACAAATATATCAATTTTTTACATTATAGTGCTCAGATTGTCTCTTCAGAGATCAGAAAAAACATGTTTAGCATTATAGCTTTGTTACATTTAGTCATGTGTTGAGCTGATGCAGGCAATGGTATATGGTCTTGTCCAAACATTTTAGCTTGAGGGTGTACTTGCTCATGAGTGATCCTCTTTCCTGTAACTGTTTAGCAATGAGCTTTCGGTGAACTCTCTCAATATACATATCCTCAATCTTCTTAGGTGTATCCCTGAACAGGGTTTAAAACATGTCGAAGGATTAGTTTGACATTTGGGAACCCCCCCCCCACAAATTCTCTTTCTTGCTAACTTTTTAAAATAGCTGCAACTTCCTCAATTATCCTGTCAGTCATTCAGTTTACAGATTTCATTTGTTGTTAACATGCTTGTGAATTTAACTTTATTTATTGCATGTTGACACTGCTTAACTCTTGTAGCTATAAACATGAGTCATTTCAGAGCATTACTAATTTTCAGTGGCTCTGTAATTTTTTTTCACAATTTGCACATGGTTCTGAAGTGGCCTAAACATTTTATGAGGAAATATGATTATTGTTGCTACAATAAAATGTTTTGTACATATTCTGATGGTTCTTTAATTCGTGAGTCAGCATCGAGAACAGTGTTGTGAACCAGTAAGCTGTTTTTCACATTTTGTTTGAATGGAACAAAATAAAAAAATAAAAATCATCAGCACAAGTTTGATCCAGAGCCTGTGTTCCTCCAACAAAACAACTTATCTCTGTCTATTTAGATGTTTGTGGCCAAGCCTGAGCTACCAGATAACCACCACATAAAGAGAGAGGGGATCTGTGGGACATCCTGGAGAATTTCCTGTTTGTGGCATTTCCTTTGCTCTACCAACACATCAGCAGCCCGGCCGTCTGTCTTGTGAGGGCCTCTGTATATACGTTCAGTGGGTTCTTGATACAGTATGTGTGTGTCTGTGTCTTACATTTCCACACTCTCATTATCTATACATGTGTATGTGTGTTTATGTGCTTGTGGATGTATGAGCGCTTGTGTGCGTGTATTTTATGGAGGTTTCTGGGTTTACTCTGCCTTTCATTTAGTGTTTGGCTGTTTCTCTCCCATTGTAAAACCTATGCTGTAACTGGATACACATGTTATCGCAACTTTCTATAGGGAAAGAGGGAGAGCAGGAGAGAGAGTAGTACCCAGCCTCAGCACAGCCCTTACACAACCTGGACCAACCAAATCAAAGCCAAAGAAAAAAAAAGGTACATCCACCACTCGACAAACAAAAAGATAAACTTCAATGGTTATTACAAATGATCAGACAATACCAAGTGGCAGATTATCTCTGCACCATGAGCCACCAGACACCAGAGACATTAACAATCTGGGCTTTGGGATTGGTGGACACAGACAAACCTGGCAACCCAGAGAAAACAAACATGTTTGAAATCTCACTACTGCCTACTACATACTCAGTCAGTATGTACTGCATACTAAATGAATGATTAAGTATGCCATTACCAGCAGACTGTTCACACTGAAGTATACTCAAGCAAGACAGTCATGTGTTGCAAGTGCAACTTCAGTGCGCTGTGTGAACCATTCAATTTTGTTAATAATCTGCTCGTAACAATTTGTTTTCTTACTAGTATACTAGTAAGAAAGTTGAGAAGTGTATGTTATATAGTATATATAGTATAGTTATATTCAAACCATTTATTTTTTTATGTTCTGACTCATTGGAGCTTGTACAACATGATACATATGAACAAAAATGAAAGAAGGAAGGAAAAATAGAGAGACAAGATATAACCTGGAAGAGACATTTTTTCCTTGCTAAATCTCCTCTCCCTTCGTTCTAAATCTCTTCATCTCTGTTACCCTTTATGTCTACGTTTCCTCCCTTTCCTCTTACTAGACTTGACGAGCATTACATTGTCCTTTAATGTTGTGAAAAAGAAAGAGGGGTGGAAGGATGAAAGAGAGAAGATGTTCCATTCCTTTAGGATTAAGTTGCTTTATCTCACAGCAGACACATATGCACTGCCCTGCACTCACACACAGACACACAGACAGAGCCAGGCAGTGTGTGTGTTGCCAGAAGTCATGAACACAGCATCAGATGTGATGTGATTATTACTGGATAAGGATAATCCTGCGTGTGTGTACGTGCATGCTCATAGGTCTGTATGTATTTAAGTGTGTCTGTGTGTGTGCTGAACCATGTGTAAATGTCCAAAAGCCTGCGGAAGATATCACTAATCCCTCTAAAGAATTACCTCGACCTTACTTTTCATCCTTCTTTTCAAGCTCCTCATCCTTTCAACTCTCTATCATGCTCTCGTTCTCCACTAAACCTCTTTCCGTGTCCTTCTTCCAGGTCCTGGTCATTCTCTTGCACGTCGTCCAAATCCACTTCCCTCTCAATGGCTTGCCAGCATCAGACGATCTCAGGATCGCTGTGGGCTCTGGCTGCAAAATCCCCTGTCACATTTGATGATTTCAAATAGCATATCACCCTATCCAGAATACCACAGAGCAAACAGAAGCCCTTCAAAAATGGTTCGAAAGACACTCATCTGAACTCTGAATATGGAAATATCTATGTATTAATGAGACTATGCTATGTTTATCATTTTCCCCCTGACTTTTATCATCTAACTCAAATTGAATTTAAGTGTTTTCTCTACATCAGCGATTCACTGTTGACTTGCCAGTTGTGCATGCTCAGTCCTTTGGGATTTTTGCTAAAATAAATATCCAATAAAAATGTTGCACTCACTTGAACAGGATCTAATGGCAACATTTTCAGTGTTTTTCTCCCAGTGTCAGAGGATTTAGGCCAAGTGCATTGAATTTGCTGGTTCTCGTTCAAGAAAACATATATTTGTGCCTTCAGCTGTGGAATTTCATTGTTTTGCCAAAATGTGCCTCAGCACCAAAAATACTGAGAACCTCTGGTTTTATATGGTTTGAATTACAATTTATACACCTCATCAATCCCTATATTTACTTTGTGGGCTGTTTGCTTCCTGTTTTGCCGAGTAGGTCATGCAAAGACTGTGCAGTGTGAATTATTGTATACGTATGTGTGTGTGTGTGACACCGATCATTTCGCACCACAATGCTGAAACGCTCCTCTCTTCAGCCCAGCTGGTCAAAGATTAGCATGCCCTCCACCAAAACACACACACATACACAAACCCACTGTGCCCCCTGACATTTGACACACACTCACTTCACACTCTGCCTTTGAATGCAGCTTGATGAGTGAAGTCTTTATTATTTAGCTTGCAGGAAAGAGCTGAGGACACAAAAGTAGAGACAATCAGTAATGATCAAAGGTCCTGGGACTGCAGGCACGATGTTTAAACAGAGTCGATGAAACATTTATTTTGCAAGGTTGAACTACAAAGCAATGTTTCTCCGTCTTGACTTCTTCAGAT
Source organism: Siniperca chuatsi (assembly GCF_020085105.1). Taxonomy (NCBI): domain Eukaryota; kingdom Metazoa; phylum Chordata; class Actinopteri; order Centrarchiformes; family Sinipercidae; genus Siniperca; species Siniperca chuatsi. The sequence continues at coordinate 12,405,134 of NC_058053.1, read as the reverse complement.
ATGCTCTTTGTTATATTACTACTATGAGATGTCTGACAAAAACACTGTCAGGTAGAAAAATAAGGTCACTTAAAAGAGGCTGTAGGGCAGGTCCTCACAAATATGGATGAAGCTGGAAGTGCTGTTTATGTATTGAAAAGATCCACAAAATTTTTCTCCAAATCTTTCTCTAAAAGTCTGCCACCTATACTGACATGCAATAATTACAGAGAGCTCAAGACACTGCAACTTACGTAAGAAAACACAAGCAAATATACAGAAGACTAAGGACTAAATATGGGGATAATGGCGCTCATTCTTAGACAGGTATTCGACATTATGTTGCATTCATTTCTAGATAGAAAGTGACAGAAATAGTTGCATAAAGAATGAAAAAAGAGGGCTTGGGAAAGCAAATGTTCAAAACCCTGTTTACTTTTTCACCTCTGCATGACTGGCCAATTGTGGCATGGAGTGAGTGTGAATGTCAGATTGTTGGTTTCAGAAAGTTGTCGGACGCAGCCCCTCCCAGTTCTACGTCAGAAAGGTGTTTGTCCATCTGACATGTACTTCTCATTCTGCTTTGATCTAAATGCTAATGTCAGCATACTAACATGCTCACAATGACAATGCTATCATGCTGTTTTGCAGGTATACTTTTTACCATGTTAACCATCTTAGTTTAGTGTGTTAGCATGCTAATATTTGCTAATTAGCACTAAATACAATGTTCAGTTGAGGCTGATGGGAATGTTATCAGTTTTGTAGGTATTAGACAAATATTGGACAAATTAAATTTTTGTTCTGATGGTGGTGCTAGATGAAAAGCAAAGAGACCATCAAAATTATTCAATTTAATCCTGAGGGGGACATGAGTGTGTCTACCAGATTTCATGGCAATCAATCCAATAGTTGTTGAGATATATCAAAATGGTGAACAGATGGACTGCCAAACCAACAGACAACTGACATTGCCATCGGTAGAGCCACGAACCAGCAGGGCTAAAACCACAAGTAAATCAGAATCAGAATCAGAATCAGAAATGAAGACAAGACACATACATCATGTTTTTAAAAAATGCTACAAATAAATGAAACACAAGCAAATTAAGAAACACGTTCACCAATTTGACACCACATATGCAGCATAAAGAAACATGCTACAAATACCGAAACGCAGCATATGTGTGAAAAAAAAGACTTAAAATGTGTTTCCAAATGTATCCACTTTGGAGGTCACTGTAGTTTACAGTAAAAATAAATTGTTCTTTATTACAACCAAACACCCCATTGGGTCCAAGTGTGCTAAATAACTGCCGTAGGCCAAACCAGCAGCACTTAGAAATGTAACCTCTTATTTATCTATATTTAAAGATGATTTATATATGTGTGCCTGATTGCTTTCTATGTTATAGAACTGCCATTGCCTTATCATGTTTTGTTTGTGGGCTTGTTCTCATTTCACAAAAGTGTCTGTTGTCTTGTTACTGTGTTGTGAGTACATTTAAGTGTTAATGAGGCAGCCTTCCTGTGTTGTTGGCCTGTTGCTATAGGTTAACAGCTTTTTACTGTGGTTTTACCATGGTGTTTAGTTGTGTGCGTGTGTGCGTGTGTACATTTGTATGTACGTCTGGAGCCAAGGAAAGGTTCCCCCGGGGTGCCAGACTCCTCATTAACCTTCTCTTCATCTTTCCATTTCTCTTTCCTCTTTTCTGTCCAATCCAACATTCCTCAGTCCCTCCTCCCCTCCATACGCCAACATTCACATCAAAGAATATTCTGTACGGTAATTTCATTAAAGCTTTCTGTCTGTTATATAGATTTTTTTATATTTTTTTTCTGTTTGCCAATCTTCATCTGTGCTCAAGGACATTTCTCCCATTTAAAAAGAGTCATATGCTCATGTGCACATATACAGGATCATCACGTACACTTTCCTGTAGAAGCGCAAGCATCATTTTAATGAAGGATAGATAGATAGATAGATAGATAGATAGATAGATAGATAGATAGATAGATAGATAGATAGATAGATAGATAGATATTTTTCTGTGCAAATATCATTGTCCTTGGAGAAAAAGGTGCCTCTAATTTTGGATTTAGATACATTACATCATTAAAGAACACACAAAATTGATTGCTACATGACCATGATCTAATCTTTTCCTTTCAGAGGGGAAATATTTCATACTGTATGGATATACATTATGTCAACATTCCCTTTTAGATGGCCTGCCATCTTTATAATGAAAAGCCAAATACCACATTCTCACTGTGTGAAAAATCCTAATCCTAATCTGTCAAATTTACCAAATCTTTTTACAGTGAGTGAATTTTTATGTTGTGATGTGTGTTAACATGAAATAAACCTGCTGCTAAACAAATGAACCTCTTTTAAAATGTGTGGTGGAAAGCAACGGCATCATCTTGAAACAAGTGCAAAACAAGTGCAAATATTTTAATAATTAACCTGTGACTTCATTAAACTGACTTCACATGAAATACTTTGAATGGAGTTTGAAAATAAAATAAAGTAGAAATGTAAGTTCTGCCTGTGAGTTTCTAAGCAGGGTTACAAGTGTAAAGAACAAATTTCTGATGTGTTTTCGCTCCATCAGTTTCCCTGTTCAGAGCGTCCCCTCAGGCGGAGTGGAGTGTTAGCAATATTGTCAAGGGGACAAGAGAAGCCTCTTTACTGTCTGTTATTGCTCTTTCTCTCTCCTTTTCTCCCTCTCTCTGTCCTTCTGTTCCTCACACACTCCATTTGTCTTTTTTCGCTCTCTCTTTGTCTGCTTCTCTCTCAAGCTCTCTCTTCCTGTAGCTGACAGAGGGGAATGACGACCATCTGCAGCCCTCCTGCCCCCTGACATCTGGAGACGGGCTGAGACACAACAACAAGAGCACGCACACACACACACACACACACACACACACACACACACACACACACACACACACACACACACACACACACACACACACTGTCTTTACTGTAGTGAAAGCTGTGTAGCAGAAAGGAGAAGAGACAAGGAATGAGGTACAGGGTGGAGTAGAAGGAAATGAAAGAGGGCACGGATTTAGGCCTAAAGGTCTAATGGCAGTAACACATCATGCTACTGTTGGACTGTGGTCATTTGGAATAGATTTTATACTCCTCAGGACAGAGAATACTGTGAGTTATTAAAGCAGTGTAGAGGGAGCTGTTTTAAAGAGCACTTAATGGTCCTTCCTTCAGTCTCACTTACAGAACTAACTGTACATCTGTCAAAGAAGCTGAACTACTATTTATTTATTTGTTTTCAACAATTACATCTTGTATCTTCAATATTCTCTCCATATTTATTTATTGGCTTGTTAAACAGGGCATAGCGGAGAGCAGCGTAATTAACATTGCTGCAAATGCACCAAAAGGCTATTTTTCATCTTTTCATCTGTAGTCCCTGAGCAGATGCTACATACTCACCATAAAAAAGAATCCAAAATTAAAATGGTTATTGTAATATATGAACATGCAGAACAATAACAAAAAGGAGGTCTGACTTTTTCTATTCAAAAATTATCTGTTGAATACTTTGTTCTGAAGCCAAATTGCATGTCATAGTCCTCTTGATCCTGTTTTCTGCTGCTGTTATAATTTATTTTGCCACTTGGATCATTACAGTTGAATCTATTTTCAGTTTTGAAAAATCTTAAAAGTCTCTTTGATCAGGGGTGTAAAACCTTTAAAGCCACAAATTCATATGCTTGTCACTGAATCCCACCAGGATACTCCTACAGTGTGTTTCTATTTATCAGAGCTGCTCTGTTAGCAAACTCTGCTGTTTTGTGTGGCTGCAAAGAAGTGTGCACTGTAACTATTCTTGTGGACACCTACAAACTGAATTTATTGTACAGGCTCAAATGGTCTTTTTTTTGTAACATGCAGGTAATTTTATTAAATCGATGACACTAAAATTACCAAGCTCAACTCATTGTCCCATTGCCTCTGATACTGACTGTATAATTACTCTGTTTATTTATTTAGCTGTCTGATAGATTGTTGACGTTGGAGAGAGAAACACAAAGTTCAAAGTGATCAGTGAGGAACAACACCTGCCTAACACACCTTTTCAACCCAGGACTCATGAGTGAAGTTCTTGTTTTGGAAAACCAAGGCTCCTGAAAGCATTTTCTACCTTATCATGCAGGAAACCACCACCAGAAGGCCTCCAATCCCCTGTAGGTCTTGTAGGCTTAAACCTGCATTAACTGATTTTTTGGCCACTTGGGGGCAGTGGAAACAAGCTGTGAACACAACAGTGACATATAATCACCTTTTAACAGTTGTTTATTTACACATCCTGCAGACACGGAAAAGCATAGTACAGTAGTTTTTTTAGAGCTTTTTCCACTGAAAACACCTGCCTCCTGCTGCTGGAAACAATGGTCATGAGAGACTGAACCAAAACAGTACAGTTACAGGCCAGAAAACCAAAACAATGAGATGATGCTAAAATACTCCATTGAGCTGAGGGGAACTGCAGAGTCAGCTGATAACTTTCTGTGGGGTCATCACTACGAGTGACCCTCACATACTCATAGTCATGTGATCCATTGAAAATGTTCATTATAGCAGCTTTAATGCCCCACAATTGGGTCTAATGTAACTAGCAAGAAGTGCATTAGAGGTCAAGAACATTATGTATAGACAAACCTATAATTTTTTTTTTGTTTATTTAGAAACATGTCACAAGCTTCAAGTATTCTAGCTAAGTTAGTTACTTCCTCCCAGGGTTAGTCACTTTCCTGCCTTGAACTTAGCCCAAGTGCAGCACCCGCCAGAATGATAGATGACCAACTTATCGTCTGAACTAATTAGAAATACAAGCTCTTGAAGTGTATGAAGGATAGTATTTCCACCAGAGTGAGTTTAATCAGCTTCTTTCATCTCGGTCACACTTAGAGCTTATTCAAAGGACAAGCTCTTGTAGGAGATGAAGGATCATATTTCTACCAGAACAGAATTAAGTTGACTTCTTCAGCTCTTTAATGGCAGAAACGCCCTATAGCAGCGATTCAAACAAATGATTGTTTACAAACCCTCAACATACTCTAGATGAATAAAGTCAAACCACCTTCACGTGTCTCCTCCAAACTTAGATGAATTTAGACAAACAGCATATAAAAAAACATATTTTTAACCATGCTACTGCCGTGGCTCTAGGGATGGCAATGTCAGTCTGTCAGTGGATCAGTCCACCACTTTGGTCCACCAGTTTTTGTCCACAGTGAAATATCTAAACAACTATTAGAATTCCACAAAATTTTGTACAGACATTCATGGTTCCCAGAGGATGAATCCTACTGACTTTGGTGACCCCCTTCATTTTTCATTTAGCGCCACCATGAGGTCCACATTTGTGGTTTTGAGTGAAATGTCTCAGCAACTATTAGATGGATTGCAATAAAATTTTGTATTGTCCAGTACTTTGGTTTATGACCAAATACCTGCAAAACTAATGACATTCCCATCAGCCTCAGCTGTACTTTGTGTTTAGTGTTAATTAGCTAATTCATGTTAGCATGCTAACACGCTAAACTATGATGCTGAACAGAGTAAACATTACACCTGGCTATATACCTACCTATATCATTTGTTGTATGTTGCCATTCTAGCATTAGCATTTAGCTCAAAGCACTGCCTTACATAAGTACAGCCTCACAGAGCCGCTGGCATTGCTATAGACTCTTACGGGCCATTCACATATATGGACTCAAAAGCTGGGACAGCGATGGGCTACGATGGGTGTAGTATGGCGGCAACGTCAGAAAACAGCCAGAGCAGACTGGGTAAATTATGTGCTTAATGCAACATGCCCACAGAGCTACAGCTTCATGACAGGCCAGAGACTATACTGCTTTGTATCTGTATGTGTGAACGCAGCAGTTGTTTTGTTGTTGTACGAACTCTGTGAATGAACTGATCAGTTGTTCCCAATTTTGTGCTTCAATCCTGCTTTAATCCTGGTTATGCTGGCTACAACAAGTGCACATATGGCTAACAAAAGCTATTAATTAAATACAGCAAGTCTCTTTAATATGTGACAAACATAATAATTGTCAGGTTTAAAAACTATTAGCACTATGGGATGCTGGATCATATTCTAAAGATGAGGCAGAATGAAGACCAAACCATGGAGCAGTACATGTTGTCACTCAGCATGGCATCTCGTTAGCCTTATTACAAGCGTAGGATAAATACTGTAGTGTAGTGACTGCAATGCCAGCCGTGTATTATGCAATAAACCTTGTCAGGAGACTAATAGGTGAGCTAAATCAGTGTGACACTCAGAAATGAGTTTAATTAACGTTTTCAACACGTTTCTGAGCAAGACAAGCCATTACATAAGAAGGTCTAGATTCTTGTGTGAAGGTTCAATGCAAAAGTCAGAGTATTCCACTGAGATAATCACAGATTCTGTCCGTCTGACCTGCAGGGCAGCAAATGTGTCTGCTCTGGTGCGCCTTTGTGCATGTCCGCAAGTGCTGATGTGGATATGAGTCCATTTCTAGGTCTATGTGTGAGAGAGAAGAAGAGAAAACATAAAAAAGATAAATAAAGTGTGTCCCAACAGGAAAAGCCTTTCAAAGTGTGTCTGAGTGAGTGCCAGTATGCTGGCAGTTCTCATTGTTTGTTGTGTGTAAATGTGAAATGGTGGCAAGACCAGATATTTTCATAAAACCATTTGTGGCACTGAGAAACCACTCCATTACATAGTCTGGGTCCAAATTAGAGTCCCTGTCATTCTCCAGAGGACATGTTGTCTCAGCCTGCATTCTGACTCAGTATAGTGTCCCTGAAGTGCTTGATTAATCTTATATTCTATTGTTATGTTGTTTATCATGTTTTCTTTCTATTCCAGCTGTACATGTCTGTCATATAATACAATAGGACAGCTCTGAGACACTGTGCTCATATAACCTAGCTGAGCTTGTCCAAATCCTTTCTGTGTGCTGGTCGGCTGGTTGCCACTTTTAGCTCTCTTAGGTAAACCAGCTAAATTACTGTGGCAAGCTGTGAAATGCCATTTCTTTCCTATTTAAGATAGGTGTTTGCCGCTCAGCCTTAAATTGTGCTTGTGTTTCAAGGCAGAATTATTGGACAAGCTGTGACCTATGACTTTTGAGACGTAGTTTAAAATGTATTAATTTTGTATTTTCTAAAGACCCCAAAATTAAACTTAAACATTCTGATTACATGTCACTATTGTGACAACCTATTCTGTGTCCTATGTAAAGGCTTTAGTTCATTTAGTTCAACATTTCTTACAAATTCTTACAAATATGAGGCTAGAATGTAGAGTACAGTTAAGGAAGACTGCCCTCAAACCAGATGACCTGGGTTTATACGGTACCCCCGCGTCAGCAAACATCTGTAATATTCAGCACTGAGCACTCCATGGGCTGCACTGGAGAGATTGCAGTTCAGAAAACAGTATTTTCCTTCGAGCATCAATAAAGTACCACATTTCTCCTTTTTCAGCAATTAAAAATGAGACATTTTACTTTTCTGAAGCAAAAATAATGTTGGATAGCGAAAAAGACAAGACAAGTCAGCACTATGTTTTATGTTTACCAGATTAGGCCCAATTATGCCATGCCAGTGCCAATTTCATTCAAAGTGCTATTTCTGCGTTATAGTTTTTTTCTCAGATGTTTTTCCTGAGTCTTGAATGTCAGCTTTTGAGCTAAATTAATTCAAAGAATCTTGCATTTCCAGTTTAGCCTCGGGCTATGAGTACTATGGAAAACAAGACCCAAGGGACTCAAGGGAGCCAAGAAAACCTCTAAAAAGCCTCAAGTGTTTGAGCTAGTTAGCACGACAGCTTACTCACACCTCCATGTGAATGGACTTTATGGACCTGAACGTTGAACTGCACCAATTGGAGTAACTGACTGTCTAAATAGCTACAACTAAGATAGAGTCACTACAAAGTATAAGATCATTAAAAAGAGTCACTTTAGTCTTTGTTTGTTTAGACTGGGGGTTCCTCAACTGTTTCAAAGCAAACTGGGGAAATTTGTAGTTTCACCCTGGGTTCCAGATTCAATAAAAATCTACTGTGCTTGTCTGTGAGGGGCCACAGCAGAAAAGGAGAAACAGGTCCCTGTGGAATTTTGTGTCCCTTATGAAGAAACACTTGTGAAGACATAGTATAAGTCCTATATTGTAGGGTTCAGCTAAGATTTTTTTAAGACCAATGAAGTAGCATATTTCCAGAAATTAAGTCACAGATAAACATTCTTCAAAATGCAACAGTGTTTCAGATTTTCATCATTTTCATGTCAAATGTCCTGAAAACATATTTTTGTCAGGGTCAAAAGGGCCTGTGAAGACACAAATTTACCTTCACATCATCGGTTGAGTTATGCTAAGCTAAGCTAATCAGCTGCTGACTGGAGCTTCAGATATACTGTAACGGCATGAGAGTAGCATCAATCTTCTCATCTAACCCTCAACAAGAAAGTGAATACTTATTTCCTAAAATGTCAAACTGGCAGGATGGATGACCCCCATCTATCCAATGATTAGAGAAGATTTTCAACCACTGGCTCTGACAAATCCCATGAGATACTGTAAATTTATAAAAACATGAATGAACAATTAAAAAAATTGACAATAAAATTTGATTTCACATTTAATAGACTGCTGGGGTAATGGAGACATCTTCATTGTTTAACAGATGGGCAACATGACTGGTTGATACTTTTTGTATGTCATATGATGACAATAAACATGTGAATCTAACTTGAACTGATTTAAAAAGAAATCTGCTATCTATGTATGGAAACCTGAAAATATAGTGTGGAATTAAATCATCCTTCATGAGGTGGCCCTGAGTAATTCATGGGTCTAATTAGAGCAAGTTAACACAGTATTAAGTTATTTATGTTATTTGTGTCTATGAGTATACTGAGTAGAATGAAATCATGTGTAATCCTGCTAATGAGCTGTCGTCGCAGTAACAGTTATGGAGAACCAGCAAGAAGAGCAGAGCAACAGAAAACCAGAGCAAGGGGTGACAGAGAGCTGTGATGGAGAAAAGAAAAGGAATGTGTCACCTGAGCTTTTGTTATTTACATTTTCTGTGTGACACTTTGTGTGTGTTGGTTGTTTCATGCTGATTTAATGCCCCTGTTATGAGGCGCATATGTAAAGGGCCGCAGGCCACCAGACGTCATGCCTCCAGGATCACCACACAGCAGCCCCCACCTCTCCTTACTTATTGACTTCCTGAGCCCTTGTCTACCCCCTCTGACCCCCCGCTGTCTCTGCTCTTCATCAGTTCTCTAGAAATAAATTATTTCTAAATAAACCATAGGCTATCCTGTGACAGATGCCTTTTAAGTAATTTTGTTCAAACAAAGATAAAGTCTACCCATCAGCAGAATAAAAGATTTAAAAAAGTAACCAGACTGTGTTTATCACCTAAGTTACGTGAATTAACTTATCTCCAGCCAGATCCATTTAGCTAACTTGCTAGCTAATGTTACATTGATCATACCAGTAAAACTTCCATGTTTGTAGTCCCCCCCCAAGTTGTAATGAGCTCTGCGCCCTTGCCCTCCTTTACTCTTGTATCATGCCATCTTTTTAACCCTCTTGTCATATTCATATTTCTACCCACGTCCATATCTGCAACATTGCTGTGATTGATTTTTTTCAGTATGGGTGGTCCCAGGGGGAATCAACCTCATAACCCTTTTATTTATAGTTGCTCAAATGTTTCAACTGAATAGGACAATTGTAACATAATCCTGGAAACAACTGGTTGCCAAATCTCTCCTTGTGTTTTCTGTTGTTTAAAAGTCAAATCTTTTGAATACTTCATTCTAAGGGTGGAGTAATGTTGCCTTCTGGCTATAATATAAGGGCTACATCTGCAGATAATAGACCTCCAGCTCACTGATGGACCCCTCTTAACCTTCTCCCCTCCATTTTTCTTAAATCGCTCAGTCTTTTTCCTCCTCTCTCTCCTCTGGCCTGGGGGTCAAAAGCTCAGGGGCTCTGAGTTGTAACCATTCGTCTGCTGTCTATGTGTGAGATTTACTCAAACACCATTCAAGAAAAGTGGGACATGTTGGCTATCTCTTTGCATCTCTTGAGTGAGCCCTATCTCCTTCAAGCTCTCAGACGAAATTCTAAGTGCTGCAAATTCCTTAATTTTTAAGTGATGATATAAATAACACCATATTGGTAATCCTTGCTATTAGTCTTACTTCATCCCTGGTAGAGATTCAGAGTCATGCTAAATGGCACTTCTGTAGGATGTATTTTAGCACTCTTTAATCTGCTGGTTGTAAAATGTTCTCTTTAACTGTTATGCCAGCAGGGAATGGTTCACTGCGTTAGTTCCCGGGTTATGGGTAAAAACATTGCACCACCTCTTATCGGGCTGTTACATGTGTTTTATTTTTTTTTTTGGTGTAATGTATTGAAATTGATGTGTAGCTGATTTATGTTTCTCCTGCTGTAGTTTGTGAATGCCCACTTCACACTCACCTTCTACTGGAGTCAGCACTGCAAGCAAAAATGTTAATTGTAAGTCATTCTGGTATATTTAATTCTATTTTTCTTCTTCTCTTAATATCAGTCCACAAGGATCCACACAGTGCCATGTGATTCAGCAAATTCTAAAAATAAGCTTATTTGCATTAGACAGTGTTGCTATTAAAATAGATGATCTTGATATATTTTTATTCAGTGAAAGCATATCTTGTCCACAGCAACATATACTGTACAATAGATGGAGGTTTGGCGATCTATATGGCACGACTACACAGCACAGTGAGAATTAAACATGTGACTATTCACTGATTACAAAATGACTTCAACTATTCAACCTCCAGAAATTATTGTCAATATAGGTACCCTGTAGCAGGTCATCACAAATAGTACTTTTTTCACATCAAAATCCGATTTTTATTTCCCTCCAAAGTTTTTCACTACAGATTCTGTCTGTCCAACTCACGACAGAGTCCATGGTGAGCCCCAGACCATGACCAGTGATCACATATCTAACTCCTTGTATGGCTGCAGTACAATAGAAGACTGCACAATGCTTGCCATTGTCCAGACACAACTGAGCACCCATCACTCAAATGAAAACTGAATTCCATGTGTTGTGAATTCTACAGTACAGTATATATTGCGTTTTAATCATGTTCTCCCTCTCTATAGAGCCAAATAATTATCTTAGAACTCACTTATCAGGCATAAATATTGATTTTTACATTTTATTTTTTAATATCACAGAACAGGGCAGAAAAGAGGCCAAAAGGGCGGTTTTGTTTGTTTAGCATAATTGCTACAATGAGGCTATGGCTACATAGCCCTCCACCCAGCTAGCACATTTCAAATAACTTAGTGTCCAAAAGAGAATAAAGCTAGCACATTGTAAAAAAAGTCCTTGTGACATCCAACCATCAGCCCAGTGGATCCCTGCCATGGCCACCTACTTGGCTGCTAAGCTTACGGTTCTTACTTGACCCAGACAAGCCTTGACCACATGGAGTGCTGGAGCCTTGAATCAATAATAGACCACAAGGTCCTGGTCTTGGTGCCCCAGTGTGCCCTCAGGCTCTGAGAAAGCACCACCTCTTCAAAGTCAGACTTCAGGAAGGTTAGCTGCCATTGTGACAGAGTCAGCCAGAGTTAATTTATGCAACATAATCAAAATTTAAAACTATTATTCCCTGGTAATATACAGTGTGTAGAGAAAGACTGTGGTTTCAGGTTAATGTTGATAAAGTAAACATGCTGTGTTTTGTGCTGCCAGTCACTGTTGACTTTTTCAATATTTGAACACCATGATCCTTCCTTAACTTACCCAAGTGCTTTGAGTGCCTACATACATAACAATAAACAATAAGATTGGATAATGTATTAAATTAAATCTGTTTCTCAGTTAATATTTTACACATACTGTGCATTCAGTATGAACATTTTGCGACAGATATATTGATTAAAAATGTTTCCTCATAAACTGACCATTCAATGCTGATTTCAGTGAGAGTGCTTGGTCTGTCCATCCAGTGTCTGTGCTGGACAACCTGTTCTTGCCTTTAACCAGCACTTTATGAGCCCACAGCCGCAACCTGTTTGGAGCCCTGAGGTCATGAAGAACGTAATTAAAGGTCTTGGCTTTTCTAACGATAGCTCTTGGCTTCCTGCCCTTTCTGATCCCTCTATTCCTGTTTTCACTTTCTGGAATGATCTTGACAGAGAGGCCTTGCTTGGGGATGTTTGTAATCATTATTTTTCTTTTCTGTTATTATTTTCTTATTTTTGCAAGGTGCACCATGTGAACTCGAAGATACATAAACTAAGTAAGACATTGATGACAAGATGATAATGTTTTAATACAGTTAAATGTACCCAGAGATTATGTAGTACCTCTGTACAAATACCTCTGTACCTTATAGATTCTCTCCTCTCCCTCTACTATTTTGTGTCACCTTACTGACACAATGAGAACAGATACAAAATGTACTATAATTAGAGAAAAGAGCCAAAACAGTAAAGAAAGAAACACATTGCAGTCAAGTTCAATAATGCAAAGACCAGAGCTGGGAGACAAACATAAGTTAATGGAATGCAATGATTTTTTAGCCAGGACTTTCAAAGAGATTGTTCACACATCAAAGCCAGATCAAAAAGAATACATAATGCACATGATTTGAAATTATGTATCAGCAAGCTGGTCTCATCTCAGCACTGAGTTGTTTACTTCCTGAATTCATGAATCAGCGCTCCTTTAGTTGACCTAGATAGCACCAAACCCCGGAGACAAAAAGATAGAGAGCACTGATGACCAGTGTACTTTTAAAAATCTCAGTGGGAGAGCCTGGTTGGCATAGAGAGCCACACCATAACTTTACTTATTGTGCACTGTATGTTGTATAGTCACAAGTGTAAGTGAGACTAAGTGTAGTGATAGTGAGTCAGCAAGTACGCCATTCACTCAACGATTCATTGATTGACTGATTCATTCAATTATTCATAACTGGTCTCTGTCCATAAGATAAGTCAACAACATACAGTAATGCCTTTACCCTCCTTCCTTCCTCCCTTTCTCCCATGTCCCTTCCTTCATTCACAGTGGTGGAGGAATGTAACTAAGTACATTTACTGAAGTACTGTACTTAACTACAAATTTGAGGTACTTGTACTTTACTTGAGTATTTCCGTTTTATGCAACTTTATACTTCTACTCCACCACATCTCAGAGGCAAATTTACTTTCTACTCCACTACATTTGTCAGACAGCTTTGGTTACTTTTCAGATTACAATTTTTCATAGCCTTCCTGTCCAGTGAAAACCATGTATCTCCAGATTTGTTGATTCTGAATTTGAAAGTTTCTGATAAATTGAAAGATTAAGTGTTTCTTTATGGGTTGAGGAAATTCTCCTACTTCTTAAGCGAAATAAACGATTTAACCCCCCCCCCCCTTGGATTAGCAGGAAAATACATTGTCACAAAGCTGAAAACAGGGCTGTTTAGAGATACGTGGTTCTCAAAGGATCGCAACGCTACAAACATATTATGATCTTATAGAATATGATACATTGCTGTAAGTTAAACTACCCAACAGTATATAAAGTACTTTACCTTAAATTACCTTAAACATCTGTAGCAGTAAAATGCAACAGAAACATTAATGCAGCATACTTACAGCAAACTTACATGCTTTTACTGAAGTACAGTTTTTAATGCAGGACTCGTAGTTGAGTATTTTCATAGTGTGGTATTGCTACTTTTACTTAAGCAAAGGATCTGAATACTTCTTCCACCAATGTTCATTCATTCAATAATTCACCTCCCCCAAAGAGCCATTGATATCACATTATGTCTTCATTCGTTCCTTCCTTCCAGTCAGACAGACAGTGATTCATTTATTATGATCCAATACATTCCGATATAGTGATGAGTATTGTAATGAAGTGAGTTGGGATTGGGCCTAATGCTTTTCACAGCCACATTACAACTACAGCGAATCAGTGCAGCATGAGAACTGTTAAGCCCTCACAGACCAACATCGCCTGCAGAGACAAGGGTTATAGGGAGGAGATTGGGTCATCTGTTGAAAATCATCAGAGAGAACTTTTCTGGTGAATGTAAAGCATCAAATCACATCTTCGAAGATATTTGCTAATGCTCACTTGTCGACTGTCAGCTGGGGGGATAAACAGTCATTCAAAATTAATTTTACAATCCATTATTCAGGCAGCTGATGTGAGAATTTGGAACAACGCTCCTCAGTGGTGACCCTATTCTCACATCTGCTGCTGCTCTCTAGCACTGCTGCCCCCGGCGGTTTGCAGACCTTGCAAACTTTCAGTTTTACTGGGACAGTCAGCTCATGTATGAACAGACTTAAATTGAGATTATTCCACATATGAGACCTAATGTGATTGTTTAAAACTTCAATCTAAAAAAAAACAATGTTATGTGGAAGGGGCCACTGACTTGCCCACTCACTTGTCACACACACACACACACACACACACACACACACACACACACACACACACACACACACACACACACACACACATACATACATACAAAGGCAGGATGGTGGGTGGGGGATTACTGTGCTTACAGGAGACAACAGCTGAGGAGCATCAGTCTATTTTTGTTGTCCCTTCATTTAAGTCTCTCAGAAGGAGGCGTGCTCCTTATGGGTTGCCTGAGAATCTGAGATCACACGAAGGAGAGGTTAAGAGGAGGACAATCCAATAATTTAGTTGCCCTAACCCACATTTCAGGAGAACAATACAATATGGGATAAAAAACGTCCAGTATTTGTTCAGTCTGGGATTCACTGTCCCACTGTCACTTACACTAAATGGGGTCAAATGGACATGTAATGGAGCTAGCTGGAGCCCACACTTTTGTACAACAATACAAAACTTGTCAGTCCTTGGCCCAAACAGAAACAGCACCAGTTGGTGCTAGGTGGGTTTTTTATGCAACCTAGGAGAATGTAGCCACCACTGATGACACAGAGGTTTTGTCCCATCTGTTATTTATGGGAATTTGGGGGGTTTAACGGCCTGAAGAAGGTAAAGGCTAAATGTGATGTTTTTAGATACATTTTTTTAATTGGCTGCTTTTAATCAAGAAATATGCACTTAAATTAAATTAAATCAAGGAATGGAATTTAGTATTTCTCCACCAGAATTTAATTCTATCAGTGTGGAAAAGCCACTGAAACAGCTTTTTGTCATTAATGTAGGGACATAAAGTTTACGAATGAATAAATGAGAGAAAAACTCATATAATCAGAAAGTTTTAGTGGCTGTCAAGTCATCCTGGAGGGGTGGGGTGGGAGTCTGGTGGAACAGACTCAACCTTTTTTCAAAAGTTTTTCAAAGATCCTTGCTAAGGCCCTGCTGCAGCTTCCATCAACTGTAAGAAAATGTTGACAAAATGATTAGAATAATAAAATATAGCACTGCCTGTTATTTACTGAAGTACAGTGATGAGGTGAGTCTAAGTTCAAGCCATAACCCTTCCCCAAATTAATTCACAAAATAGATGGAGAGTAGAGCAGATGGTGTAAAATGAGCTGCAGCTCATCAGGAAGATGTCCACCTCAGTGGCTTACATGCAGTGTAAGGATTTGTGTAGCAGTAACGTGTTACCTCTGTTTCCAGAAAGCCCCTCCCTAGACAAACCCCTCTGCCTGAGCGTCACTCAAAGTTCACTCCAGTCCAGTCCCCTTTCCTAAACTCAAATACACACTCACACACATCCACTGTCATCCACACAAACGCACACATACATTCACACAGCGCCAAACGCGTTTGCAAATAGCCCGCCTGCCGCTTCCAGCGCTACGTTTCTTTTCAGCACGAGAAGACCTGTTGGATGTTAGGCTACTTTTATAGTGCGGATTTGACAAAAGTGTTACTACTTTTCACGTTTTTCCTCGCTCTCTTCAGTGACATCCTAAGTGACAACTTTTTTTGGGATCTTCTCCTCAGTTCAACAATTTTGGAGTTTATGGGTGAATAAAAACTTAATTGCATATCAAATTTCCGAACCGTACAGTTGGATTAAAATCAGCATTTGATGGGCAAAATGAATAATTCCGTGAAATAACTCACTTCTCCGGACCAAAGGATTTCAAGGTATGCTCTTATCAACCGTGACTATGCATTACAATAATCTATTCATCTCGGAAGCGTCTTGTTACAGTGCGTAATTTACTTTAATGTCGGCTTCAAGTTGAAAAGCCTCTCGCAGCTTTGCCTCTACAGTTGGTTTGATGAATTTGAATGGTTTAAGTGCGTTTGTGTGAGATTAGATAAGAGAGAGAGAGAGAGAGAGAGAGAGAGAGAGAGAGAGAGAGTTTCTGTGGGGTCTAGTTTTACGTCTCCCTTTTATTCTCCCTTTATTATTGAATCCTTCGCGTTTTGATATGAACTTTAATTTATGTGGTGATATATCTGTCATTCAGTTAACCTACTGGGCACACAAAAGGTCTGTTTTGTTTGAGACAGGTGCAATGTGTTAGTGTGGTAGCATGGCTCTAGTGTGGGTCTAAGGATTCAGAGTGTCATGTGTTGTACAGATTGAAGTCCCCTTGAGTCAAATTTGTGTTTTGGGACTGTATGAATAAAATTACTTGACTTGTGCTTGTATTTGTGTGTGTGTGTGCCTAAAGTGTGGCTAGGGAGAGAGAGTGAAAGAGAGAGAGAGACTCCCATCTGGATTTTGGGACATGTCACTGTGGTGCACTTTGCTGCTCTCCATCAGTCTTGACTTCCTTTTTCTCTTTGGCAGTGATAATCACAGTGTAGCTTCTCCTCTCCTGGAGTGAAGATGTGTCGGAGTGTGTGTGTGCCGGTGGCACTGCTGACTCTACTGGTGCTGACACTTGTGGTGCCCATGGGCCAGGCCTGTCCCAGAAGCTGTAACTGCTACCAGGCCAGCGAAGTGCACTGTACCTTTCGTTCCTTACTCACCATACCTCCTGGCCTGCCTGCACACACACGACGCATAAACTTAGGGTAAGGGAATGCATGTAAGCACATACACAAACAAGATTCTAAGCTAAAGTGCTTTTATTTACCTTGAAACACTCCCACAGAGTTTGGAATCAGGTGTCAAACTACAGTTAAGTAATGAGTAAATATGGAAATAATTCTATTTGTTGACTCATCGACGTCTTACGTTAATGATGCTGCTTCTGTGCTCCCGTAGGTTCAACAGCATCAGCAGCATCCATGACAGTTCTCTGGCTGGGCTAAAGAGGGTGGAGCTTCTGATGCTTCACAGCAATGACCTCCACCATCTTCCAGCTGCAGTGTTCAGAGATATGAAATCACTACAGGTAACAACAACATGCACTGAACGCATCAATATTAAAGTATACGAATAAAATGAAAGGGGATTCCATTCAAAACCAAACTAGAGGATGATTATTGGGTAGGACAGGTGACAAAATGATGCATAGACAACATTTTGAGGCGGTGAAGATGATCCTACAGAAGCCTCTGTTTCTTCTTGTTTTACAGTTCTTCTTTATGGAACTACAGTAGACCTGTCTCTCAGGCAGCTAACGGCAGCCAACACTGAAAGTGTCCTTAACTGTCCTTTGGCAAACCAAACTATCAATGCTGGATTCTAAAGCATATGGCTGTTAATGCGGACAATAAACCAGTGTTTCCTCACATTTAACCTTTGATTCTTTGGAGATTCAGGGTTTTGCAGGACACAGATGTGAATTTCAAACCTGGAGCAAGTTTATTTACTTTAATTCCTCTTCAGCCTGAGGCAGGGAGAACCATACAGGGGCTCCTGCACTATTTCAAAGGGGTTAATTGCAGAAAGCTCAGCTCTTAAACTTTCTACATGTGTAGTAATTGTAAATTACACTCTGCGTAGCTCCCTAACTATGAGAGATGAATGTAGTTAAACTGTTTGACAGAACAGATTTCAGTTTTTAGCAACATGATTAATACAGGGACTATCACGATATATAGCATTTATTGAAAGGGTGTGGTACAATTTAGAGAGAATGCTACATTGATAAATGTGCCTAAATCTTGCATTCATACTGTTAATAATGAATGGATTTTTAAAATGATACATTTTAAATTTGGTCTGTGAAATCAGTTTGCAAATGAACAATTTACATGATTCTGTTCACATTTTTCAATACATTTTTCTAATTTCTGTACTACTAATGCATAATTGATGTGCCATCATTCTTTTCAGTGCTCAGTGACAGGAAACACACTGGACATTTTAGCAGCAACCTAAGGGCAGAGTTAGCAGTCCATGGGGAAGTGATATTACTCAACAAGCAATTGTTCCCTTCATCTCCCAGGCAGACGCTGATGTATTTGCCATTGTGTGATAATAGGATCCATATTTCCATGTGCTGACGTCGTCACGTGCTAGATCTGTCAGCAGCTGGAGCTCTTCCAGCTAAGTAGCCTCCCTGGAGATCAGATTTATCATAAGCCTCACAGAAACTAAATTCCACAACCTGGTTTTCATGGTGTGCCTTCTTAAAATTTGGTGGGTTCGCCACACATGACTAGAATAGCAATTGATCCCCTAGAGTCTTCTGCTGGGGATAAAGGGCTAAATTTCATATATGAAAAGTTGAAGACCCCCAGTATTTGCATATCCTTTTAGTTTTCCCTGCTTTGACCTGATAAACTCACAGCATGAATATATCATCTTGGTATGTGCTGTGGGCTATTTTTTCAATTTTTACATGTAAGATGGTGAGCTGCTGGAAGTATTTCCTCATATTCTTTAAATTTACATTCAGTCATTTTTGCTTACAAAGAGTTTTTCATCCAACTCCTCATCCTCATTCCAATTCCCCTCACATTCTTTTTCATAAATTCAATTTACAAGCATGTGGTGTCCAATGACAGACATATGATCATAGTTTAGACTTGGTTTCTTCATTAGCCTTGATGTCTATTATTTGATTGCTCTTCTAATCCTTCTTTTCTTCCACTCACTCCATTTCCTCTACCCCCACAGATACTAAAGCTGAGCTATAACAAGCTGAGCGAGATCTCTTCATCTCTGACCTTCTCTGGCCTGACCTCACTGCTGCGTCTGTACTTGGATCACAACCTCCTCCAGCACATCCACCCCCGGGCCCTGCTGCAGCTGCCTAGCCTCAGGCTGCTGCGTCTGCAGGGGAACAGACTGCATCAGCTGCACCCTCACACTCTGTGCACACTGTCCCTTCTGAATACATATTACTTCTCTACACTCAGGTGAGCTTTAACACTTAAAGCACATAATGTCATAATCATCGTTGAGAAGTTACAACATTTTGAAAGTTTAGTTTCAACAGTAAGCAGAAATAGCCCTGCCGGTGCTTCTGACAGTGAGAACAACACTAGCCAAGCAATAGCAAAATATAGTTAAACTAGTGAAATTACCCACCTGGTAATTATGTGATGAATGATTAACTGTAGCTGTATGAAAAAAGTAACACTTCCATTGCTGCTTATTGGTATTTAGACAAATAAACTAAAGCTATAGCATTGTCTGTTTTCCCTTTTTCTGATCTACTTATAACTACTGCAGAGGAATAACTTAGGACTGAACATGAAGGTGACGATGGAAATGATAAAAATGATGGATGATTTTCTTACCACTAACCTGTCACCTCTCATTGCCCACTCCCACTCTTTCAGCCATTCCTTCATTCCTCTTTGACTTTGATTCAACCTCTGTGTTCTCCCTCCCACTCTTCATCTCAATCTTTTCTTTCCTCTGTTTTCCCTCCTGTAGACACCTAGACCTGTCCAACAACAGTCTAACCACTCTGCCCAGAGACACCTTAGCGACGTCACCTCTGCTGGAGACTCTTGTGCTGCAGGCTAATCCATGGAGTTGTGACTGTAGGATGAACTGGTTTCTCACTTGGAGTCTGGCCCATCCAGGTGACTGTCACATCTGAAATATTACTTGTTGTTTTGTCTCCCACTTGCACATGCGTTTTATGGTGGTCATTTGTTGTGCCTTTGAGCGAGTTTAAAGAAACATGCTGTGGTTAATGCAACATGTGGGTTGCTTGAGTAACTAGAGAAGAAATAGATAAGGAGATATGGTGAGAAGGAACATGGGGAACGGATTGAGAAACAGAAGTCTATAAGCAGTCTAAGAACTGTAATATAATAAGTCAAATCCAGCCAAATGAGAGATGGGATAAATGTACTTTCTAATACATCTGGTTTTGTTATCTTGATACCTCTGACATCTCTCCACCTACTTTTCATCACACACTCTTCTCTGTTTCTCCCCATTTTCTATATCTCTTCCAGTCTGTCTTGTGGCTGTTATTGAGATGTGAAAGAGGGCTGGACCATGAAATGTGTCTCATTGATATGCCAGACTTAACCTGCCATGACTAATGTATTGATGTGTGCAAGCAGTTGAAATATAGGCTAATGATTGCTGTGTAATAATGAAGTGATGCATATTTCTGATTTATGAGTAGATGAAGTAACCGTACCTAATTAGTAAGAGATATAAAGGGTAATGAATGCTTAAGAAGAGCTGGCATGACTAATATATGACACCACTAATATGTGCAGATAGCTGAAATGTGCACTAATATGTTTGTATAGTTGCTATGATGTTATACAAGTTGATAAGCCAGAGATGGAAAGGCTGCCTTTTATGACATCATTTTCTCTGTCTCTCTCTTTCAATTAGGCTTAATGAAATGTCCCAGTGGCCCTCAGTGTCCAATCTGTGCCTCACCCAATTCCCTTCAAGGGCAAGGCTTTCTTGAGCAGACTGACCTATCGTGCACCTCGCCTGTCATCCCCTCCCCAGGAAGAGACACACCTTTGGAAACAGAACTCAGTGAAATCCAATCAAGTGAATCCTTCAGAGAGCCTTTAGGCATAGCGTCTCTGGGTCTGTCTGACCAACAAGGGAACAGTGTTGATCTGAGTTGCAACATCATTCAGTCTTCCCGGGATATTGCTCCTCTTCCAGATCTCTCCCTTTCCTCCTCTTCCCCTCTCCCCCTTGCTATGTCACTCTCCCTGGATTGCCCTGTGGAGAGACAGAGCTATGAGAAACTTTGGAGGATCCTAGCTTACTATAGTGAGACTGCAGTTCGCCTGGAGAGGGAGATCATGCTGAGTAAAACCCCGGCATTGGCCTACCGCTACAGGCAGGCAGCAGAGACAGATGGATATTATCACACTGGAATCAAGGCTTCTGTTAAAGCCAGACCACAATGGCTGCTACAGCCAGCCATTAGCATTCTGCTAAACAGAGCACAGTCTAACGGACACAAAGTTCAACTTATATACTCAACAAGAGTTTCTGCTCATCCTGACCATACTTCTCATCCCTCAATATCCTCCCCTGCTTCTCACCCATGGGTGCTGATTTCAACTAATCATACCAACACAGCACTGGCAGTAGTAGCAGGCAATAAGGTGGAGCTATCATGCCCTCTTCTAAGTTCTGGTAACCCCAAAGTACAGTGGATTCTCCCAGATGGATCCAAGCTCATCTCCCCCTCCAGAAGCCTAGATAGTAGACTCTGGGCCTCAACCTCTGGGTTACTTCTACACAAGGTGCAGCTCTCAGATGCTGGGATCTACTACTGCATAGTCCAGGCAGGCAGGGATGTAGATGTTCTCCTCCTGCGCCTAGCAGTTGAGGAGTCCTCTGTTCCGCCTTCAGGAGAGCAAGTGGGACCTCGTGTCACTGGAACAGTTGGGGAGCCCATCAGTCTGTCCTGTGAGGCATCTGGTTCACCAGCGCCTCATATGAGTTGGGTGTTACCAGATGGAAACATAGTACGGTGGGAATTGGCTGCTTCAGGTGGACTCACTATACAATCAAATGGAAGTCTCTCTCTGCCTAAACCTTCTCAGAGGGATGCTGGTCATTACCGCTGCATTGCGGTCAACCAGTATGGTAGTGACTCTCTGTCCATGCAGCTGGACTTAAACTCACGATATTCCCCTCCACTTAGGACTTCATTTCCCCGAGGGCTACAGTCAGCTGCTGGCCGGTCAACCAAGATACGGGCTCCATTACTACGTCAAGTGGAGGAAGGATCGGGGAATGAAGAGGAAGAAGAAGTGAGATCTTTTATTGGCAATAGGAAGCATCCAAGACCTCTCCAACCTCCCCCAAACAGACGTTATCCAATCAGAAAACCTCAAAGACGTGGGCCTATGAGAGAAGGCCCCCTGAGAAGAGGAGGAGGGCCTGTATCATCCACTGACCAGAGAAGAAATCACTTTGAGAACAGACATAGAGTTACCACAAACAAACAAAGGATAGACCCTCAGAAATGGGCTGACCTCCTGGCTAAGATACGACAAAAGACTGCTCACACTAATAACAGCCAGCCCATCACAGCAGGAAAGCCCACAGCTGAACCGGTGGAAAGAGGCAAAGGCGGAGATGCAGGAGGACATGAAGGAGATGATGATACAGAGAGAGGTAGAGCTGGGGAAGCAGGGGTGGAAGCAGAAGCTGAAGGGTCATCTGTTGATGATACTGATCTACAAGAGGAAGGCCTACAGCCCATTCAACCTACTCTCACAGAAATGCAAACACACACACAGAGAAAAACAGACACTGAAACAGACACAGAGATAAAGACAGGGACAGAGAGGTCAACAGAAACACAGACAGATATAGAGAACGAGACAGAGACACACATACAGACAGAGAAAACAGGTCCACAGACAGAGACAGTGACAAACCCAGAGACATGGAAAGAACCAGTCACATATACGCCAATCTCAGGAACAAATGAAATTGTCCCAGAATCAGGTGAAGGAGATGAACAAGAAGCAAACCCCAAGCCATCAAGAACCAGGCCTCAGAATCCCGAGCAGGGACTCTTTCCTAATTTGGTTCCAAACTCCCGGCCTCAAAGCCCTTGGAACTCTCGCAGGAGGATCGGACAGCGGAGACGACTCATGAACAGGCCAAGGGGGCAACCTTTGACCCCACCTCGACCTCTCCCTAACCCTTCGAACCCAAGGCCACAAACTGCAGCACCTGACACTACAACAGATCAAATTAATATGTTGTTGCTGGCGTCAACAACCACATCTCCAGCTATTTTGTTGACACGGAGTTACCGCATTAGGACTGCTCCAAACAGTGTGGCACTGAATCCTCTGTCTCCCCCTGTTTCTAACACTCTTGGTGTCACCATTTCAAAATCTGCCTCTCCCTCATCAACTCCCTCTCCCTCTCTCACCTCATTATCCCCCTCTCACACAAAGACACATATAGACATGATGACTCACTCAACCAACATCCCAGACACTGCAGAGTCCACTCTCTTCAACACACCGATACCAGCACCCACTCACTCTAATACTGCAGTTGCACAGACACATATGCCAGACACACACGCTATGACACATACACGCGGCATACAGACACACACAAAAACACACACAGCCTTAGGGAAACATGTTGATAGACCCCCACGCAAACACAGTGAAGAGCTGGAGAGGAATTTGTTGGGTGTACCAAATGTGTCCCACTCCTCCACCTCTCTCTCGCTCATTCCCTCAGCCATTGCTTCCTCCATAGTCCCCAGTGCAGCTACAACTGCCACTACTACTGCAAAAATCACAACAACTCCTTCAACTACTCTCAAGAGCACTCATTCTACTAGTTCTGCTGGAAGCTCTACGAGTACATGTACTACTACAGCTAGTGAGGACACACTTCCCACAACAACTACAGTTACACCTATGACTACAAGTCCCATCACGTCTACTACAACTACAATTATTATTCCAACATCTAGCACTACCAGAAGCACTACAACTGCTCTTACCTCTACTACTACCACCACAACTCCTATTCTTACATCTACAACTCCCACTACCACCACTACTTCTTCATCTACTTCTACTACTACTTTAATCACCACTACCGCTATTAGTACTACGATCTCATTCAAAGCTATTCCCACAACTCCTATACCCACTACTACTACTACTGCCACTAGTACTAGAATTATCATCTCAGCTAAAACTTCTCCAACCACTACAAGGGCAGCTACACCCAGTACACCTTCTACTACTACCTCAACAATGACATCAACAAGTACTAAAGCATCATCCAGAGAGAGGCCAAGCATTGGCCAAGTTGACCCCAGAGGAAGGCCTGTTTCTGGGGCTCCAAACCAGAGTCGACACCCTACTGACTGGAAGAACCCCGGAGCTAATTCTATTCCTGATTCACACAGCAGCAGGCCACACTTTTCCCCCTCCCCTTTGCTCCCTTCCGCCTCTGGGGTGAGTTCAAATTAATTGAAATAACATAATATTGCCATTTTGTGGATACTTTTACCCCAAATGGGTCTTAAAGCAAGCGCATACATTACAACAAGAGTAAGAGCCAAGCTAGGACCTCAGTTTGATCTTTATTTGTTAGTTGAATTGTTAATTTATTTAAAGTTTCCCTATTTTTCTGCTCCTTGCTTTCAGTCATTCATTCAATTATTCAATTATTCATTTCTTCATTTCAAGTGCACTCTTAAATGTAGTTTGCAGTTCAAGTATATAAAGCTATTTTTCTTTGTTTTCAGCTAAGTGGAACTCAAATTAACATGTTTTCTAAGTGAATGCTGGCCCAGAAAATAACAGTGCACACATATCTAACACACACACACACACACACACACACACACACACACTATACTTGACTGTGCAAGTCCTTGGGCAAAAGCTTAGCAGAAATGCACAATAGATCTGAAAATAGTCTAATCTGTATCCACATGACCTGCTATTAAACCTAAGGGATGTTTATGACAATTCTTCAATTTCATGGATTTTCCAGAGCTCTGCCAGATCTAAAGAAGAGATGAAAAACGTATGTTCCATAATCAACAACATTATTTGTTTTGAGAGCTTAACCCCCTGGGATTTAAAATAATCAATTGTTAATTAATTTCCAGAGTTTAGTTGGCAAGTCTCTGCAGACCAAACCACTGGGTCCACCACAAATGATCCTAAATCTGGGATCACAGTAATGCTACAATGAATTTGTGATCCTATTCCACAACAATGCTTAAAAAATGTAGCTTTTAGAAAAATAGTGAAGTAATTACAACCTTTTTAGGAAAAGTTTTACTGAAGAGTTTACTCATTAATGTCAGTACCTCTCAGTTTTTAAGGTAGGTAACTTTTTTTAATAAAGCTTTTGGTACTGATGTATAATGGTCTGCATCTTCACCTCTACAACTAAGTTTTGATTAATCTATTTGTTGGCTTCATTTTGGTTAGGTGTTTTTTCCCCCTTGAAAATTGTTATATAGATAGCACTTGGCCAAATGATCTGTTGATTACATTGTGGTGATCATGTAAATTTGGTATTTTTGCTATTAGACAATTCTCATTTTTTATTAAAATAAAAAAGCTTGCAAGTCCTCCAATCACATGCTATTTAGGTGAAAAATTAAATAAATAAACTCTTGCAAGCTGAATAATTTAATTAGTGGAGTAATGCACTCAGATATCTTATAGTGCTAACAATTTTTTTGAAGAGTCATTAATTTTATTATTCATTACTTTGTTTGCCACTATAATCTGTTTCATAGACCCCAGTTGTGAGATCCAGACCGAGGATTGCAGACCCACACATCAGGACAGTGTCGTTCCCAGCTGAGAGCATTGCCAGGCTAGCTTGTGAAGCTCAAGGAGAGCCGAAGCCCTCAATCACATGGACCAAGGTCGCCACAGGTACACAAGGTGTAGCAGATATGCACACATTTATTTCAGCATACACACATATGCACACATTCGAAACAAAACACCCTTAAATGCATGAATGTATAAATCAGGGTTCCTTTTTATCTTCAAATTACATTTATGTTAAATATTCAGTTGGAGGCCCATCAAATCTGGTTAATGGACTGATGTAAAAACTCAGCAGTTTAGTTTCAAATTATTCAGTACACCTGCTCTCTGAAACAGGCTCTAGGCCTATATTTTTAGTTATGCTGGGAAACAAAGAAATGCTTATTTTTCATCCTGAAGTCCGTAATATACGTGAATATACCATCATTTATATGGTTAAAAACTACAGACTGCAGACTACTGGATAAATAAAGGTTTGTATTTACAATCTGAAGTCACAGATTTGAAAGCAATTCAATCTTTGCTTTAGTATGTAACTATAACTGAAAGAATATGAACACATTTTACACTGGTGAAATAACCCATTAACACCCAGCATTACGCACTGGCATGCACACAATAGTCTTTTCTCTTGCTTGCCATGTGGGAAAGACATATTGCAAGAAAGTAATGGAACATTTTGTGCACTGCATCACTGACTTCATGCTGTGCCACTCAGCATGTTGCTGATCCTCCTTTCCTCTGTCTTTCTAACTTTCTTTTCCAATTTGTCTCTGTTTTCCCCACTCTGTTACCTCACTGCTGCTCTCTCTTGCTGTCTGTCTGTCTGTCTGTCTCACTCTCTCTCTCTCTCTCTCTCTCTCTCTCTCTCTCTCTCTCTCTCTCAGGAGCGGTGATGTCAATCCACTCCAGGGCTCAGCGTTTTGAGGTCTTGCCAAATGGCACCCTTGTTATCCAGAATGTTCAGCTGCAGGACAGGGGCACATACATCTGCAGTGCACACAGCTTTCTGGGTCGTGACAGGTGAGACTACTGATACCAGTTATGAATATTAATGCACTATATACCATTCAGTTACAATGACCATGGGACACAATATTTTCAGTATTAATTACATAGGCCTAAGGAAAACTGCAATTTAATTACTGAGTATTATGTATGTTGGTTGGCTGGTATTTTACCCACTTAATTTGTGAAACAAATTCAGTTCCACAGTTCCAGACCTACTTGATTTAACATTTTAAGCAGCCTAAAGTCATATGGAAATCTGTCTATATAAAATATGTTTATAAAATTTGTGTTTGAAATGTGTGACCCCATATGTGTGTGTAATTTGAATATAATGTTTCTCGAGCTCATGTTTCTATCAGGATTCCTGTTTGAGTTGTGTATGTATGTCTTTGGGTGTTTCCTTTATGTATCATATGGTATTTATGGTTTGTTTTCATTTTAAATGATTAAAATAAAAAAAATGTGTTTATGTGTTTCTATATTGAGTGTGTGTGTACTTTACTCCATGATAGATTGCTAACCACCCTGGATGTGTGGACCCGCCCCCCTCGGATGCAGCTGGCCAGCTACAGAGAAGCTACAATTCATCAGGGTGGAGAGCTGCACTTGGAGTGCCAGGCAGGTGGCGTTCCCACCCCTCTGCTTTCTTGGGTTCTACCAGATCGCTCTGTCCTGACCTCCACTGCCCCCTCCACCAGTCGCATAACTATGGACACAAATGGAACCCTCCATATCTCAGTAACTTTACCTAGTGACAGAGGAGTGTATCGCTGTGTGGCCTCCAACTCAGCAGGTGCTGCCAGTGCCTCTGTGCGTGTACACGTGTCCTTGTTGCCCCCGGTGATACAACAACCCAGAAACGAACACCTGCTCTTGTCTCCAGGGAGGCCAGTTTATGCTCACTGCTCTGCACGAGGTGCCCCACCACCAACTCTGCGCTGGCGAATCCCAGATGGGACTCTAGTTCGGCCATCCCAGTTTCTCCATGGCAACCTTTTTGTCTTGCCTAATGGGACACTGCATGTGCGAAGAGTTGGGCCTAAGGACTCAGGGAATTATGAGTGCACTGCAAGTAATGCTGTTGGAGCCGATAAGAGAACAGTGAGGGTAGAAATTGAAGGGGGAGCAGAAGGAGAAAGAAGACAGGGAGGAGCAAGAAATGAAGGGGTAAAAGCAGTTGCTACTAAAAAACCTCCTTCATCTTCACTACATAAAGACAGAACTTTGTCCATCCCCAACCACCCCTCAAATCCATTCAACTTCCCTAGACTCTCCCCTCCATTGCCCCTTGATAGATCCAGGACCTTGCCGCCCATCCCCAGCTCATCTTCTTACCCTCACCAAACCAATTCCACTAACTTACTTCCTAAAATCAATAAAACAGTCACTGCCTCCCCCGCACACTTGACCAACATCAACAAAACAAAACCCTCCTCTCTCACCCCACCCTCCCCGGTTCCTACAAATAACACCAAAGTCTTGCCCAGCATTGTAAACAACACAAGAGTTACTTCTTCTACTCCCTCTGACAATAACAGAGCCTCAGCTGTTTTGCAACCCTTGCCCGTCTCCCCCTTCAGTAAAGCTCGAATTATCTCTTCTTCACCCTCCATCACTACTGTACACTATGGCGGGATTTTGCAGCTTCACTGCTCTGTAACTGGCAACCCATCACCCATCATCATTTGGAGGACCCCCAACAGGAAACTGGTGGACATGCACTTCAGGTACAGGGGATGTGGGTTTGTGTGAGAAAAAAAAAGAGATCACTTTGTTGGTTGTACAATTAAATCTTTTGACAATTCTGTTAGTATTCATTTTATACGTCTGTCTTTTTGTGATTTGTGCATATGTTCATCTACATTTGAATTTCAGTTTTGACCGACGTCTGAAGGTGCATCCTAATGGCACCTTGTCAGTCCAGGCAGTAACAGAGAAGGATGCTGGAGACTACCTGTGTATCGCACGCAACAAGGTCGCAGATGATTATCGCCTCCTGCATGTCTCTGTGGCTACCAAGCCTGCCAAGATCGAGCCCAAGCAGCCGCTCAATCAGATGGTGTTGTTTGGCAATCCACTGAAGGTGAGCTAAATGAAAAAGAACATAATCATATTTCATCTCTGCCTAGCTCCAAATAATGATGTTTATTCAATAAACAAATAACAGCAATTATTGGGTAAAACTAACATGATTATTGTGATGCCAGATGGTCTTTTCACTCAATCCATATATCTGATGTGCAGGCATTTTTCTCAAAGATTGTCCATTCCTTGGGTATTTTGGTTGTTTAAATTTAATTCATTAAGCAATTTGTGAATACATTTACGTTACATAATTTCAAATAAACATCAAATTCAAACTACTTGTTTAACAAGATTTGTTTTACTGTATATCATATACAGTTCAACACTCACACACTACTGTTGGAAACTCGCACCAAACCTTAAACCTTGAAAACAGTCCATTTCCCATTTTTTAGTATTATTTTTTGTAGGCAGTGATATGTGTTGGGTGTCTTTTATTGCTGTGTGTGATGCCAAAATTTTCTACAGCTTCAAGCTGTGTCTGTGGCTGTTTTTTGACTCAAAAAGAAAAGAAAGACCTGTCAGGTCAGCCTGTTATGAATCATCAGCCATGGCCTTCAGGGGATAGTACTTCACACATGAATATTCAATAGCTCAATGAAAAATAATTTCAAGTGGAGTGAAATTCAAGAAAGAGGACACAGTATTATTGTGGGAATTTGTTGCCCTGCATTTTTCTTTTAAACATTAACAATCTTTAAATGGTTTCGAATGCATCTAAATCTGTGGTTGGTTAGCAGTGTTTTCTACTGTGAGTTTTATTTTTTAAGGGCCTAAATACAGCCTTAAAAAAGCCTAAATATACAGTACAGTATGTATCACTCCTCTTTACAAAGATACCATGTTGTGATTTCCCAATAGTTCTCAGAAGTTCAGTTTTCATCAAAATAAAAGCCACAAAAACTTTTAAATGATAGCAATAATTATCCTGTTCCCTGCAGATGGACTGCCAGGCATCAGGACTGCCTGACCCAGCTGTCCGTTGGAGCTTACCAGATGGAACGATGGTGAACAGTGTATTGCAGGGAGAAGACAGAGGAGGGCGAGCACGGAGGCTAACTGTGTTTGACAATGGGACGTTACTGGTTCCAGCAGTGGGTATCGGACAAGAAGGAGAGTATACGTGCTATGCTGAGAATCAAGGAGGTCAAGACACCATGAAGGTAAGAAAATCATTTCCTCCTGGAGAAGACTTAAGGATATTCATTTATTTTTTTTTTCATGTATACTTTCAATCAAAATGTTGTTATATTATGCTATAATTTAATCATGCTTTAATTTACTTATTCACATTACACATAAAATAAATGCAACTACAAATTCATTCAGTCATTAATTAAATCCTTGATTCAAATTCAATCCTTTAAGGTCAAAGTAAAGGTCATGATGACATCTCCACCAACCTTCACTAATGGCAGAAGCTACCACGTCATCAAAGTACGTCAGGGGGCAACTGCCAAAATTCACTGCCAGGCTACAGGAGATCCTGCCCCGGCAGTGACATGGTTTTCGCCGATGCGCAGTGTCATCCCACGAAGTTTGGGATCTGGTTTTTATCCTGAGCGGGTTGTGGTGGTTTCGGATGGAACTCTGGAAGTGCGTCTGGCTCAAAAGATTGACACAGGAAACTATACATGCCGAACAAGCAACTCAGCCGGGGAGAGGAGCATGGTGGTGGGCCTAGAAGTGGAGGCTCCTAACCATGGACAGAGTGGCCAGGTGGGAGGAAGAGGTTGGAGTACTAGCAATGGGCCTGGTAGTAGTCATAGCAGTAGATCAGAGGACAGCATTAATAATGCAGGGATAAACCAGTATGGATTTACAAATGGAGTCACAAGCAAACTTGGTAGCAATAACAGCAGTAATAATGGCTATAGTGATAATAATGGCAAGATAAGAAACATTGTACCAAACACTGCCGTTAACATAGCAACCAGTGACTTTAATACTGCCCTTAGGAGTGATAGTCAAAATGAATTCAACAGGCCTGTCAGTGGAAATACAACCCAACATGGTAGCAGTGTAATCAGTGTCGGGGTCAGCATGGCTAGGAATATAGGCATTAAAGCAGATAACATTGGAATAAATAGAAATGGACCTGGCATTATGAGTAGTAGTAATAGTGTGGGTAACAGTCACAGCACAGTCAGAGGAGATAGTGTACAAAGGAATCCTGCAACTAATGACGTCATTGCAGGAAAGGCTAGTTATGACGCTAACACCAGTAGAGACAGTGGCAGGATAAGTGGTATTTCTAGAAATGCTGGAGTTTTAAGCAGCAGTGTGTCTAATTATGGGGCTTTTACTGGCACACTCAGAGGAAATGGGTTCAGTAGGAGTAGCAATATAGGAGTGACCAATGATAACAGCAGCAATAGTGTTGGTTTGAGTAGTACTGGAAGAGCTGCTAGTAATACAGGTACTAAAAATTTTACTAACACAGTTGTGGGTGTGGTAACGACAGTGAAGCAGCGAGCGGTGAAAGGCCAAACTGTACTTTTGCCATGCCCCTCCCAAGGCTCCCCTCCTCCTCGTCTGGCCTGGCTTCTGCCAGGTAATGGTGTGTTGCCAGCTCCTTATTACGGCAGCCGACTCACTGTGCACCGAAACGGCTCCTTGGAGCTGCGAGGAGTGCGGGTGAGTGATGACGGGACATTGGTATGTGTGGTTAGGGGTGAGAGAGGAGAGACGAGGATACAGGTGAAGCTGGAGGTCTTTGAGCCACAAGAGGAGGCCAGATCTCCACAAAGGGGACCGGCTGTGGAAAGACCTGTGCAGGAAAGTGCTAGTTTAATTGAGACGCCTCGCTCAGGAGCCTTATTGGATTCAGCTCAATCCTTAAGCTCAAGGCCAGTGTTGCCTGAGACGCTTCATCCAAGAATCCCAGTTACTCAAAAGCCTCTACACAGAGGCCCGTCTTCACCTGCTGCACCTCGTCCAGTTGGCCCTCCACCTCGCTCAACTGGCCCTGTCTCACAGCCAGCAGTGAGCACCAGAACGGCTCCCTTGTTGAGCATCATTAATGGAGAGACCCTGCGCCTGCCTTGCGCTGCTTCTCAAACTCATGGATACACCCAGGGCTCTCTTTCATGGACCATGCCCAGTGGCAAGGTACTGTCCCGGGGTGAGAGTGGTGACTCAGCCCGATACCAAGTCCAAGAGGATGGAACACTAACAGTGCAACAGGCCTCCGTGTTCGACCGCGGCAGCTACACCTGTAGATCCACCGGTCACGACTCCTCCGCAGTTTTAGTCATCACGGTTCCCGTTATCGTCATCGCCTACCCCCCACGCATCACAAGAGGGCCCTCCCCTGTGACCTACACACGCCCCGGGGTTGCTGTGGAGATGCCGTGCCTGACCATAGCAACACCCCAGGCAATAGTTACTTGGGAGACACCAGACCTTACACAGCTGAGAGTGATGGGTCAGGCTCGTATCTATGGCAACCGCTACCTTAGTCCTCAGGGTTCCTTGGTGATACAGAACCCGACAAGTAGGGATACAGGATTTTACAGATGCACCGCCAAAAATGTAATAGGAGCAGACACCAAGGCAACCTACCTGCATGTTATATAATGGGGTGAAGCAAACACACACACACACACACACACACACACACACAAACATGCAGTAGAAAGACAGAGACTACCAGTCTTCTGAACTGGTGAATGAACTCCTCTGCTGTTAACACTAAATGTCCTACATGCCCAAAGAAACTGCAAGGCTCCGTGCAGGAGATACTGCTGAATCTCAGAAAAGACACTACTAATATACAGGTGTATCTCATGTATGTATTTTTAATGTATGACTTTGTTTTCAATACTGTAAGGTTTTTATATCAGGAGTTGGAAGATTCTCTGCTGCTGATACAGTGCATTTTTCTCTGTATAAACAAATCATTTGTGTTTAAGGAGGGTACCCTTAACCTGTTGTGCCTTGTTCTTGATCTCATCAGCCTAAAACCCATAATGAAGAGATGGAAATAAAATGCACAACATATTTGCAGTAACAAATGTAAATGCCTAAATCTGTATTAATTACAGTTAATATCTCACTCGCTTTTGTGTAAAAAAACCCCTGCAGCTTTTGAGGTTTCATTCTTCCACCTTTGCGCACGTAAAACAATTTTAAACTGAAGAATTGCAAAACCCACCCCCCAAAAAACATGTTGGTGATGCTTAAATACAAGCATGCTTTACTTGGTTTCTTTATTTCATTACTTTATGCATTCATCCACTAACACTGAACTACAGCATTTTACTGACCGGATCACTGAATATTGTAGACACAACACAACATCAAACAAAGAGTCTGTTTGATTATGATTCACCCAAACATCAGCTTCTTCAGGACTTTTAAAACCTGTTTACTCTTCTTGTGACTTATTTGTGGGTTTCAAACCTTGACAAATATTATTCTACCACCATCGACTGTATCTCACAATCTCAAAGCAGTACTGGCAGAATGAGATACGGTACAAAGCATTCATATAAACACAATAGTCAATTCTTTGAAGCGTGATCTTAGTGATTATTTTTATATTAAAGATTGTATAAATGTGCGTGTGGTTCAAGAGCCTGCCCTAAGCTTGTGCACAAAGCCAGCAGCTCATAGTTATCATGTTTCCTGTTTTCTTTGATGTTTTTATTTTGTCTTTAAATTATTTGTCTTGTGAAGACGCCAGTGTTTTTGTCATAAAGGGAGAAATTATTAAATACTATTATGAATGTTTGATGTCTCACTAGTCACAATGAATGCTTACTATATTTTAACAGCTTCATTTTATAAATAAAAATGGAAAATAATTGAAAGTGTTTACTCCATGCAATGTCAACAGCTGAAGCACAGTTTTGTTCAGAAATATGGTACAGACACAGAGTGTGTGCTTGTGTGAGTGTGTGTAGGGTCAGAGTGAGAAAAGAAAACACCTGGTGGGAGTGCAAGAGAGAGGAAGTTAACTTTTCCTTGGGTATATTATGAGAACAGAAAGTCTTTATCCCCAGCTCAGCTGTCAAACCAGGAAATGGGGTCTTAACTGTAATGTTGATGACATCATATTGCACTCCCTGGGAAATGCAATAAAACTCACAGCAGCCTGCAGAGCAACTCCACACACCACCCTGCACTCACACCTGCCAAGTGCTGTTGACAGTGTGTATTCTCCGTGAGTCCACGAAATACTAATACTTTAAACTACTAATACTTTATACATTATATGTATGTTTTGGTCATTAGTGTGACAAAAAGTAAATGATACAAAGTGTGCAACGATCAATGTCAAGCTAAATACAGCTGTTGAACTGTCAATTCCAAAGCATCAGAAATAATGGTAAAAATGCTGCACCATGGATTTATTACTGGCTGTTTTTGTTTTCAGAGCTGTCAGCAGAGCCGTCACACCATGCGAACTGTAAACCACAACTTTTAGACTGTTTTCACTGTTTTCCCAGCTGTGAACCACTGCTAAACTTCCGTTTTGCATCGCACAGTGAGGCAATAGTGTCAATCAACAACACCCTCTAAACTCGAGAAATTTTAGTCTGCATGTTAGAATTTTTATATATTTTATTTTGTGGTGTGAACATACAGCACTGCAAAGTCAGTTAGAATTAGAGTGTAAACATGCAACTAGGACACAGCGCAGGACTATCCTCAGCCCTTGAGGCTAAGTCCAGTCACTTGGCTAATTTAGCATTCTTCAAATGAATACAATCTGTCTAAACCTGTTGATATCATGAGTCAAACCTTGTAGAAAATGAGAGTTGTTGAATTACTGAAATGTTAAAAAACAAACAAACAAACAAAAACTTGAAGCATTGCAGGGCTTATTAAAGCTTATTAAAGTAAAGTTGTTCACAGATCAAAGGCAGTACTAAAATCTTAAAATCATTGCCATGCACCACCCAGTAATTTGGGCAGTTTAGTTTGGTTTGAGTATCTAGTGGGAAATATAGTGCAGAGGAGCAACATTAGAGTTCTGTTTTGTGCTCGACATTTGTTGAGGCCAGTTGTTTTCTGTGAAGGCTTTTCATGTTTTGAATTATGTCTTTTATAGTGTTGAAGCATTTCCATCCATTGTGGCACACCGATTTTATTGTTCCATGTTTGCGATTCCTTTCAGCAAATACATTATTGCTAATCCCTCTTTGTGCAATTGCAAACTTACAAGGATATAACTAACCAATTAAGAGCACCACATGGACATTTTATTTTGCATCTATTTCACTTTCACTCCAGCTCTTGACTATAAAGAGATTGCAGAATGGGTTAAATGGCTGGATTGGACTGGCTGCAAATATATAGCAATAGCCACGACTATAATGACAACAAGTATTGTATATATTGACTATGCATCACCTCCTAGAGCAGCAACTACTTGTAATATCAACATTACAAAAACTGTACACATAAATGATGCCTTCTGTATCATACTAATCTGATAAAGTAAATCAACTACAATCACTGTTGATTATCACAAGTCATCAAATCTTTTCTTTTACACTTTGGGAAAAACAAATATAATACATGAAAAGGACTTTAGCTACATGCTTCAGACATTATTAATAAATCACTCCTACTTTACCTGGAAACTCAGCTGCACACTTTGTAACACTAAACACACATTGCTGCTACATCTGCTCACATTTTACATGTTCACGTCAATTGTCTCATCGCAGATTAGTCATGCCAGCTAAATCTGGCATATCAAAAAGACACATGTCGTGGTCCACCCAGCTTTCATGTCTGCATCACAGTGAAAAGACAGACAACAGCTAGTCATCTGGTTTAGTGTGCGCTGTGTGTTTAAATAGAAAACAGGCAGTACAACTTCTTTTATTTTACTGAGTGAAACTCTTTTACTTCTTGCCAGGGAAGGAACTTGATTATACTTTGCAGTGAACCACATGCACTCAGGTGGAAGATTTATTTCAAAAGGTACTCTGCTACTGATTATCTGCTAAAACTGTAACCAGTAACGTAATCATTGTATTACTCAGTAAGTTCGGTGATGTAATTTATATCGTGAAAGTATTTCACCGCCCACTGAGAGGCCACAGACAGCTTCATTACTTTCATATCTTTAATGTTGCTTTAGAACAACAATACACTTTGGAATGAAAAAGACATTTTGCCTTGACGCCTCATTAGGTTCGCCCATCATGAATGTGTTTTTCCAATGTGTTTTTTCAATTTTGCTGCTCTAAAGGAAATATTTATGATATGAAAATATGAAAAGGGTCTGACGTCTTTCATTTCGCAGTAATAATGATTATATAACTGGAAATAACTGGAAAATGATTATTGCATGGAAGAGCACTTGGGAAAAGCACCGCTTTGCACATGACATCTTCATCCTATGGTTTTGGACACATGAATGGTTTATTTTTTTATTTTTTTATACATCACATCAACTATCAAACAATCTAGTACATCAGCTCTAAGTAATGTAATGTTAAAAGAACATATAGTTCAGTCAAATTTCACTCTATCTACACCTATTATCTGTTATTCCCCTTGTGTATGTATATTAGTGTCTGTCTACCTATAATAACACATTCAGATATAGGTTCACCCTTATAGGTATGACTCATTTCCCTTTGCATTTATCAAGACAGCAGGATCGTTATTTTCCTTGGATGCAAAGATCAACCTGTGCATGAGATGGTACACTGTAGCAATTATGTGGATCTCGACTTCAATGTCGTAACCAAGTCTTCACTCAGCTGTTGTCATATAGATTTCATAGACCTCACTCAATGGGAATCCAGATGGTGAGGTTTAAGAGATGATGCAACATGAAACACATGTGCACATACACATATTAAGTATACAGACTGATACAGTAAATGTGTGCCTACCCAAGACAAGTAATATACAGACAATCACACACACACACACACACCATCATTTCTCTGTGGCTGAATAAAGCTTTCAAAAATGTTTTTAAAGAAAAAAAAAAGGAGAAAGACCCAACACAAACCATCTCTGTCAGCAACATACACTCAAAACACATCTCATTGCTCATATGTCACGCAGTGATATCACTGCTCACAACAGGCTGTGTTTACAGTAGTGCTTAAACCCATTAGCAGCTCATGTTAGTGTTAAAAAAATACTTAATTCAAGTCAAGTTTCATCAGGGATGTGTTTTTGTTGATTAAAAATAAAATCCTCAAGAAGGCCGCATGCTGAGAAAAGATGGCCAGTACTGTCTTAATTGCATATTTGACCTATTTTAACTGTTTTTGTAATAATGGAGAGATGAAAAAATGCTTAATGATAGAGCAGAAAATTATGATTGAGAATGTTCTGATATTGTCTTGAATGTTTTGACCTTATTTAAGTCACAAAAAATCTACCGTTTCTAAATAGCACTGGCATAAATTAAGATGGAAATTGCAGTGCCCTGGATGTATCTGGATCCAGCTGAGAAATAATTCATCCAGCCCAGCCCATAATCAGTCTACAACAACAGCTTAGCAAGAACTAAGGCCACTTATCCTCAGTGTTGCTCAGCTCAATGCCATTTCTTTTACACAAAGGCAAAATAGTGTTTGAATACATGTTAAATACACATTAAAGAACGATAAATGTTTGATGAGCTCGCCTCTGCTTCTTAAGTGTGCTATCTTGATTCTGCTATTATGAAACTGGGACATTGTATCTGTATTGATTTAATGTTGTAGTTTCTCTACTGGTAATGCTTCAATTGCATCTCATCTGTAAGAGTAATGTTTCAATGTTTTGGTCACTCAGGTCAAGCAGATGTTAATATTTAAAACCACACTTAGAGATTTTCCCCCTTGACATGAAATAAAAAGAAAATGAAACAAATATGAATTGAATTCTGTCATGATGTATTTTATGGTAAAGAGTTACAAAAATATACATCATGCCAAAACCAACAACTGCTGTAAAAAACAAACCAAATCAGCAAATAATCCAATCAAAACCAGAGCTAAGCTCAGTTCAGTATTAGTGAGTTCAGCACGGTTCATGTCAGCATTAATTTGAATTCAACTGAGAGTCAATGACCTCAGCATCATGATTTTACACCAGGGGAGACAAATGGTTACAGTATCCATCACGAAATTCTGCTGAGAGCGGACTTTGGGTGTGTTATGCCACGTGCGGCGGGTCAGCTGGATGTGTGTTTGTGTGGTTTTTAACTGTATGTGTTTGTGTGTCCATCTACTGTATATGTGATAGTACTTGCATGTGTAAGTTAATACAAAAATGTGTGTGTGTGTGTGTGTGTGGGTGTGAGTGTCTGCCTGGTAGGGTGTGTTGGTCAGCTGTTTAAGATGCTGTCATGTCAGGGAGTCTCCTTTCTCAGGAGAAAAGGCTGACTCATGGGCTAACTGGCTGGCCTACTTTTGCTGGGACTGGAAGCTGGATCAGCAGCACACAGCACACACACACACACACACACACACACACACACACACACACACACACACACACACACACACACACACAAACTAATACACACATGTAGGGGCCCAGTTACTGTGCAACACTTTGCGTTAAGACTTGCAAACCTTGCTGGAGGGCAGAGAACAAAAGTCACAGTTAAACTGTGGATGACAGTTGAATATTCTTTGGGGAAAGTTAGACAGCTGGTTTGAACAAAGCCTAAGCTGTGAGGTTTGTCAGCACCTCATACGAGAAGACATACTGTGTTTGTTTGACTTTATTGAGGTGTATACATCTACAAAAGTCTTTTCAGCTGTTACATCTTTGATCTCTGTCTATATTTCTCATCAAGACATCCCAAGGTAGCTAAAGCTTAGCTTCACTCAATCACCAAACTTGAAATGGGCTTAATTTATTCTTTTAATTAATCATTGCTTTATTGCTTTGTTTATGAACCTCAATCCAGACTCCCAAAAGGCCAATGGATGAATACAAACCTGACAAAAAGAGCTCAGAGAGCTAATAGATAATGATGCATCTGCTCAACAGGGGGGCTACAGAGTGTTTTCAGCCCTCAGAACTAATTCTGTAATACGAACATCAGCATTATGATTTGGCCCCAAAGAGCAACTCAAAATTACCTACATTATTTAATTGTCTTCAAACTTGAAAGTCTACTAATTCAGGACTGGAACAAAAATAAAACTAAACATGCAAAATATTTTTCTCCAAAGGAAACAAGATATACTCAGAGAACATTTAGTTTTTTATTAAACTGTGCACTATCACACCCTCCCACATGCAGTGTCTTTTAATGCATGATTGCACGAAACATAACTCATGGACACATTTGTGATGTCATTAACTGTTTAAAGTGTGGTTGAACAAAAGTCCTAAAGCTGCACTATTCAAGATGTATTATTTAACATGTATTATAATACATCATACAATAGTCTTTCAGCATGCAACATGAAATGCAAAACACCCCATTCTCCATTTGCAGATTTGGTCAAAATTAATTTTTGGAATTATGTATGGTCACTGGTAGGAGATAATGGCTTCATATAATGGCTTTTTATGGCTATACATATATTACCTTTTACATTGTTACATAGTGTAATGAAAAAAAGTTTCACTGCTTAAAAGCTTCATTTAAACTGTGGTATGTTTGCTGAATTTTAAACAATATTTGATGTGACATGCGTTATGTTGTATCATTATTGATACATTTAGCAGATTAACACATTCATAGCAAAGACTTTGGGAAATACAGGTCAATTAGATGTCATAGATCCAAATCATTTACCACAGAAAACTCAGCTCAAGAAGCATTTTTTGGCCATTTATCATATTTCTTATAAAGTAAGCCTATTTTCCTGTTTAATGATGATGAAGACAATCTGGTAACCAGGTGTGAATCCATGAGGGCAGTTAGTGTTGATGGGAAGGTGGATTTGGGAAATCCCAGCCCTGTGAAAGATCTCAACAAAGTTCCTCTACAATAAACTTAACTGAATGAGACAGATAGGAAGTCTTGGATTTATGGAGGGATGGGTGCCTGGAAATATTGCAGAGGGGAGTTTTTCTATTGTCATTATAACTCGTGATTTAGAAGAGAAACCCTTAAACTTTCACCAGATTGAATAAATCCTGTGTCACACTGGGACCTAGGCCCATTAAAACAAACAAATGCTCTTGTGTTGTGGGAGAACCCTCAGAAACAAGCCTGCAACGCAGTTTTGGGTTGATTCACGGCTAATTGAAAGTGTCATATTTTCAAAATGTGTCTAACACGCCGGGAAGCAAAAACATGTATATACACACAAACGCTCACATGGATAACACTTGGTTTTAGTGCAACATTTTCCTCAACATGCACCCTGTAATTATAGACATAAATTGTAGAGCAGCTGCGAGATGAGCACTCTTTTTGGGATGACAAGCAGAACACAAACACACACAATGTACATTGCAAATGCTCCATACCACCCAAAACCCCCACAACAAACAGAGACACACAACTGCTCATACACACTGACACAAACACTCATCAGGTGGCAGAGATAATGAGGCTCTCTCCATTTTGTAGCAGGTGAGCTCGCCTTAGGTGATCTGGGATGGAAGAAATTAGCGGAGGATAACAGGATTGAAAAAGGGGGAATAAAGGAGTGCATGAATAAACAAACAAGTATGAAGAAGATTAACAAAGCAATAAATAGGCAGATGTAAGTTTGCTATATGTGAAACAAAAACAGCTGATTTATGAGACTCTTAGGAGGGTGGTCAGAGGAGTCTTGAGCAGAAAACAATAATGTTGGAACAATCTGAATGGAAGGATGATGAATATGGACAGATGGTTGCATGGTCGTTGGATAAATGGACAGATATTGTAATGAGCTGATGTAGTATGTGGTCATCTCTCTACAGCAAAGAAACAGAAAGGCAGGGTAAATTAATTAATGTAAGTGGATTTCTGATCAATCAACGATGAATGAACAACAAGCTCAGTGAGAGAAAGAGTAAAGGGAGATGGCTCAAGACGAATAAAGATGATCACTAAGTGTAGAACCACAGTTACAACAACGACTTTAAGTGGCAAACTAACAGCATTGATTTATGAGAGTGTTTTGTTTGTTCATGAATAACGTTGCTGACAAAGAGAGTCAAACAATACTCGTCTGAGCACTTGGTCCTCTGGAGATCATTACACTGTTGATGGTTTTCCATCATACAGAGATAGAGAAAAATGTGAGAACGTAGACTACGAGACATAAAAAAAGACAAAATCAGACTGGAGGACAGAACAGAAGGCATTGGGAAAAGGGCAGAGACAGAAAATATAGTGCTGAGAAGTGAAGGTGAGGTGAAGACGAAGTGAAAGGGTAGAGAGGCAGAGGAGCAGGAAGAGATACTGTAGAGGGAGGAGGGAGGGTATGGAGAGACATCTGTTTTGTGTCAGAAACAGGTTACAGGCTGATAGCGGGGCTTAGAGAGAGAAAGAGTGAATGAGACTGAGTAGAGAGACAATCGCAGAGGGGAAAAAAGGGACAGACTGCAGAGGAAAAAAAGTGCAGGGAGTGTGGAAAACATTACAGATAGAAGTGCCTAATTGGAAGAGACAGACATTATCATAAGCTGCAGAAATCTGAGGGCCTGTCTCATACTCTCTCTCTCTCTCTCTCTCTCTCTCTCTCTCTCTCTCTCTCTCTCTCTCTGTGTGTGTGCTATAAGTGTGGGTGTTTGTGGATGTGTGTTTTTATGTGTGTGAGCTGGTTCTAGATATTGTTGTATCTCATTAGGGAGGATATTTCTGCACCCAATTTGTTATATGTGCATGTGTGTGCATGTGTGTGTGCGCGCATGTGTGTATAAGACAGTGACAGAGCAAGAGAGAGAGAGAGAGTGAGAGAGAGAGATGGAAAGAGTCAGAGATAAAAACAAACAGATAAGAGAAAGACTAAGAAAAGAATATCTACGAGGAGAAGAAACCATAATAAAAGATGAAAGAGAAAGTTCGCTGTGGGAGCAATAAAAGACACCACGACACAGAGAGGGCTGGTTAGTATCAGGGAGCTGTAATAATACACAGTCTCAGGGAGGCAGAAGGCTTGTATCTGAGACTGTGTTTGTGGTTTTACTGTCCTGAAAAAATTCATTCAGGTGTTGTGAAATCAAAGAAAATTTTTAAAGGGTAAAAAATGTTTTTCTGAGGACAGGGGTAACCATTTCTTCTTCATGTTACAGTTATACTCCAGGACACTTATTCATGAAGCTGTACCTTTTCTAAAAATGATCAGGCATCTTTACATACCCCTGCTGTTATAACATGTCAAACAATTATTCTATAATCCCTCCTATAAATTATCTTTATAGGATTTTCTGAAAACATAACTGCAACATTTTCATTTTTTAACTAAAGTGTGGCGGTGCAGCTGTGAAAATTAGGTTTCTTAAAACACAATAAGGGCTTAGGGACTCTGGCGAAGGCCCAGGCACAGTAATTATGCTCTTCTCCTCTGAGAGACAAGAAAGGAGTTCTTGCTAATGTAATCTCAATTTTATCTTCTTTGGGGGCGGGAGGCAGGGTGGGAGACAGAATAAAAGGGAGAGAAACAGAAGGAGGGAGTAAGAAAAAGAGGAAAAAGAGCATCGACTAGAGGAAATGGAAAGACAGGGACTGCAATTTCAGACTCATAATAAAGGCAGGATAATATCAATCCCCAGTTATGGTGATGTCTACTTATTCCCTAGTCTCTGTCACAGCCTACATTTATATTAAAGTCACTGAAGTGATTCTCCTCACACACGCACAATGTCTTATAGAGAGAGCATCAGATATGCTAAATATATCCTCATCCCCTTGTGTCTGTTCTAGCTTAAATGTTACAATACTTTTACATCATTGGCACTGGCACTGACAATCTCTTCTACAGTGACTTGCAGAAAAGCAGTGACTTATGTATCTTATGGCACATAGAATATATTAAAGGCAGCTTGTGACTGTTTGCAGCTGAAGCCAGAGTGTGATTGTCCGTCTGCACAGTATGTATATTGCTGAAGAAGCTGAAGTACAAGTATAAGATTATCTTTGGCAAAATATTAATTAGTGTGAAATAAACAAAGAAGGAAAGCAAATATTTAAAGTGGCCTCTTGTGAGTAACATTTTCAGGACTTGATTAAAAATCCGGTGTTTGTGATTGTGTTTGTGTATGAGCATGCATGTGGCTGCAAGTGAATCTGTGTATGACCACCAGTCAAGATCCTCGCATATCCACATCCAATACTCCATTGAGTGTGTGATCTGTGATCTTTGTTTTGGTTATGTGTGTTTCTTTAATGTATGTTTTAACAAGTGTGTTATGTGTATATTATTATATGACATAAAACCAAACCAAAACAATCTGATGTTAGCCGGACATATGAGATCCTTTCCTGATTCCGTGTAAAGGAATTAATTTAATCTCTGACACAAAAACACACCATCAAAACAGAACACATTCAAGCTCAGTTCATAGACTGTAGAAACGTTTAGCAAGTCCCGACTTGTTGCTGACCAGGTCCTGTGGCTTTCTCTTCACAAAGTCACACTGAGGAGCTCCGTGTTCCCTTGTGTGTGACGTGACGTAATGATTGACTCAGATGTTATGAGGTGCCGGGCTCCACAACAGTTTTCAGTTAAATTTGATAACCATTTAACAGTTGCAGATGATTTTGCCAATGAGAACTGGAGGCAACATAAAGGCAGAAATGACACCAGCAAGAACCAATTATTATTATTATTTGTGTAGCACAAACTATTAAATACAAGCAATACATGTACACAACCGCATTTGGACAACAACGCATGTACATAAAGTTTATTGCAAGTGGCCAGCTGCCACATTGTGTGGTGTGAATTGCATGTTGACTGTGAGACCTTTGTATCCACGGTGACCAAGTCATTGGCCACTATTCAAGCTGTTGCGCATATTTAGCAAGACCTTAGCTGACAGGCCTGATGATTAGAAACCTGAAAGTCATCTCTGTCCTACACTGTGTTAGCTAAGTTTCATAATAAAGTGTAACAAGACTAAAAGTTTACAGCCATGCAAGCTTCTCTGTGTGCTGCACTTACGGCTTGTCTACACAGGAGGCTTCGTGTCTTCCAGGCGTCTGACGGAACAGATACGTTCCTAGCACACGTTGCCCTCGAGCTATACACATGTAACCGCAACCAGAAGTCTATTTTCTTCCGTTTTATGCGTGCAACTACAGTGATTGTGTGTTAGGTTCTGAGCGCTGCCAAAACGCAAGTGACCTACACTCAATACTGTGCCTGAATGCATCCTGTGTAGACCCAAAAGCAGGATTGAAGCAGCTACTGTGCTGCAAATGTGCTGCTTTTGCATAGACATTGTGTTAGGCACAGCGGTGCTTTGAGCTAAATGTTAACATCAGCATGCTAACATGCTGATGTTTAGCAGTTATTTTGTTTACCATGTTCATCATCTTAGTTTAGCATGGTAGCATGCTAACATTTGCTACTTAGTACTAAACATAAAGTACAGCTGGAAATAACAGTTATGCAGGTATGTGGTCATAAACCACCTGATGGTGGCGCTTCATGAAAAGTTAAGGAATCACCAAAATAAATACAATTCATCCTGAGAGGAACATGAATGTCTGAACCAAATTGCATGGCAGTCTATCCAATAGTTGTCAAGACATTTCATTATAAACCAAAAATGTGAACCTCATGGTGGTACTAGTGGAAAAGATTAGATATTTCAGTCTTGGCCAAAGTGATGGACCCGATACACAGACTACCACTGCCATCCCTAGAGCCGCGCCGCTACTGTAGCATGGCTAAAAAGATTTAGAAGAATTACAAAAAACACTAGATCAGGGCTATTC
The DNA here is from genome assembly GCF_020085105.1 of Siniperca chuatsi. Taxonomy (NCBI): domain Eukaryota; kingdom Metazoa; phylum Chordata; class Actinopteri; order Centrarchiformes; family Sinipercidae; genus Siniperca; species Siniperca chuatsi. The sequence continues at coordinate 12,360,563 of NC_058053.1, read as the reverse complement.
AATTACAAATTCAATTGGGCCAGATTTTAAAGCCAGAAAATGTAGATGGGCCAGACATTTTTTTTTTGTTTTTGATAATGACAATTTTAAACAAATGCAAATGAATGTAATAAAAAATAGCAGGTGTTTGGAGATGGTGGTAAAATAAACAAATACTTGCCAGTCCAGACAGGGTTGAACTAACGGTTTTCATTGTCAAATTTACGTTTCAGGGTTGACAGAGACATATTTTCATTAGAGCACTTCTCTATCTGTGACTGTCAATGGCCAGATGTTTTGAAAAGCTACTAAGCGTAGTCGGAACTCACATGAGAAAACATTGATTTGTGAAAGATATGATTGGCGGTGCCGCTACATCCGGAAACATCCTGCCTGATCGGTACTGCACATGTAGAACTCTAAACAGAAATGAGAAGGAAGTGAGATGGCTCACGTTAGCCACTTCCATACACTATATATTACTTATTATGTCATAGATCAGGTTTATGTATGCTGGGCCACTCGGAGGTTGCTTCTGGGCCGGATGTGGCCCGTGGCCCGCCAAATGAATCGGCCTGCACTAGATCTACAGAAAACACTGTTGTCCGCATTAACATGAAAATCTTGCCCACTGCACTGGGGAAGTCAAAGACATGATCATATCAATGTGTCTGTGTGTGTATAGTTATGTGTGTGTGTATGTGTTTTTGTTCATGCATTAATGTGTGTAAGTGTGTGTGCGTGGCAGTGTATGCGCTTAATACATAAGTGTGAGGATGTATTTAAGCATGCTTTATTATGTGTGCGCATGTCACTGTGATTGTGTGCATAGGGAGATTAATCTGGGCACGTCAGCATTTGCCATAGACCCTCTGTGTGTGTGTGTGTGTGTATGTGTGCGTGTGTGTGCGTGTGAAGTGCAGGCAATGCCGTCAGAGATTTAAGAGGAGAGGTTTTTTGAGTCAGCAAACCTCAGGGGTTCTGATTCAACTCACGACTGGTGGGTGGTGTTTGTGTTTGTGTGTACAATCAGGGTGATGTCGTGTGTAAAGGAGCCACATGTTTGTGTCCAACATATGAATATATGAAAGGACAAAGGATGATGTTGATGATTATGGTGTGCAAATGAATGCGTTAAATGACGGTCAGAATTTCTCATCTTTCCCACTCTAGACACACCATGTAAGCCTTAACACTAATTTATTCAATTCAGATTATTTTATACAAATCTGATACGAAGCATATGTACTCAGAAAGGTTCAGCTCATGATTATGTTTTGCTGCCAGACTGTAATCATGAGCTAAACCTTTCCATAAATTCAAACAAATAACTTACCCTAACCTAAACTACAGGAAATGTGGATTATAATGCTACAAATAAGATTGTCATGTCATGTCAAGATGCTTTTGCAGATCATCACAGAAAAAGTTGGGCTTTTTGTAGAATAAAATAGCCTCTGTCAGAGCATCACACGCATATAGATGAGAGCGATTAAGGACAGATGAGAAAGGGTATAGAGGACAAAGAGAAGCTATGGAACAAAAGCAAGAATCGACTTAAGAAAGGCTCACCGAGCAAACTAACAAGTGAATGAACAGAAGAAAGAAAGCAAGAAAGACAGAAAGTTAAAGAGAGGAAGAGGGATGAGAGAGGAGATAAAGACAGTGAGACCCAAAAAGACAAAGGAGGAGGAGGAGAGAGGGGAAGAAATATCCCCTGAAGGGCTCGGCTCATATTTAGACAGACAGACAAACAGAGGAGTCTGCCTGCCAACTCTACTTACAAAACTGATTCAGATTCACTGGCTGCTGCCGACTTCAATATGCTGTGCAGATCAAGCGTTCCCAAACATTTCAAGCTGGGAAAATTCAAATTTTATACTGCCTTAGGATCAACTGTGACATAGAATCCACCCTTTAACCTTTGACTGCGGTTCCCAACACCAGCACTCACTTCATCTCTTTTTTAGTAGTATTCTTAGTCTTGAAATATGGCAGATCAAACCACTGGTACCACAACAGTGTGGCTTTATTTGGGACAAGTTATTATGATGTATCCATTCTAATAATGATATACTATTACTCCTACAGTGAGAAACAGAAAGAGCATGATGTTTTTTTTCTGAGTTATGTCACGCTTCTTAGTTGCAACACAACTGAAAAGAGCTCTCTTATTAAAAATATTCCCAGGCTGTTTCTGCAGTCTGTTGTTGTGACAACTGGACAATGGCTCCGATCTTGTGGCTCGTTGCAAAGACCGTCAATTCTTTTTAGTTGAAAATTGAAACGTGAAATAAAAAAGAAATCAATTCATTCATTTTCCTTATACCTATTATTCTGTGCAAAGCACCAAAGTGAGTGGGATTGTGTGCTCAGGTGAAAATAAACTTAAAACTTTAAAGTACTGTCAAACTTTATTGAGTGATACTGGGACTTCATAAGAGGTGATGAGGTGAAAAATAAAGGAGGTGGAAAGGCACCCCATACAATCACTGCTAGGTCTCCCAGGACCAGTCAAATTAGCTTACATTTAATATCACAATTATATCATACCAGAAAAGGAAGAGAGATTTTGATAAAAATCTTAAATTAAGATTCTAAGAAGATCATCTAGCCCAACATTTTATCAGGGCTAGATTAGCTGAAAATATGAAGATACTGTTATCTGACATCATGTCAATAAGACCACACTGCAAAATACCACAGAGCATACTTATACTATACTTATACTTATTTTGTATGTTTATACTGTAGATTGTGATTTAGCATTACATAACTTTGTAGAATCTAAACTCTTCTGGCCACACCCCCGTGATGCAGTGAGGCAGGTGTTTTTAATCAGCTGGCAATGGCAAAAACACCTGTGTGGACATCGCTGACTGTAGTGTGGTCAGCAGCGGGAGAGAAATATTTTACAGTGGGAAGAAAATGACTGCAATGATATCCATATGACATCCTTATTGTTTACAGACCATTGGAAAACACAGTGGTGGCGGTCTTTTAAGGGCCTCAAGATTTTGTGTAAATTGTGTAAACAGATTTCTGGAAATGTAATACCTTTACATTTAACTGTGAAAACTTCACATTTCTAATGTTTTATTGTATGTTTAGGGTTGATTGCTATTTTTCCTTGCTAGAAGCTTTAAAAAATACATTTCTTGTGCATTGCATCAATTTTCTGGTTCTCCCTAACAGCTAAATGAGAGAGCACCACTCTCCACACTCCACCCTGAGTAGTTTAGCTGGTTTGAATGAGTATGACAGATCACAGTGACACCACCCTTCTGTGCCCAACTATTGGATTTAAATTTCTCCATGCTGCCCTCACTTTCACGGAGGTATAGCAAGATGAAGAGTATCAGAACTACAAGACTCTGTTGTAACTTTGACACTGACAAAGTCAGTTAAGACCATTGCTCTGATAATACTAAATGCTTTTTTTAACAAAGAGCCCATTTGAATTAGCCTGGGCAGAACACACTGAAGTAAAACTAATACATAAAAGATACCTGGAACACCAGCCCAAGGAAAGTCATGGATATCAATGAATTGTTTCTTGGCCCAGTACCATTCAACATTAAAAACCTGTGACCTTAGAAGTCCTTCCATGAGAGTCATTCAGTGAAGCACACTGCTGTAACTGCTGCTAGTTTGCAGGAGACTGTACACTGAGGCCATTGTGGATTATACCTCTTTTCATTCAGCTACACACCCTCTCTATAGTCATTCTTTTTAAACACCCACACACTTTCTTTTGCTGTCTTTTATTACATCTCTCATACCCACATGCACAATCTTACTGCCTCGCCTGCTCATACCTACAGTACACAGCCAGTCATTTCTGTCTTGTCCAATATGGAGGTACAACTCCTTTCCACTGGTCAAAAACATATTTCAGTGACCAAATTTAGAAATAACACAAATGCAGTGACGATCACGCCAAATGTGAAAAGGCAGAGATTTGTGGGCTCAAAAGAAAATAAAAACTGTACATAACCACAATATTTCCCTAACCTTAACCAAGTGGTTCTTTTAATCATGACTAGAATCTTTCCTTAAAAGATAAGGCTGGTGATATTCTATATTTTTCTTATGGTCAACAAATTCCATGAAAAAACCAACATTGAATCGATCCTACAAACAAGTGTTGTCTGTGTTGTCAAATGCTAGCTTATTCCTCTATCCCATAGACCTCCATTGTTCAAAAATGAATTACATTAGAAAATACAAAATTTAAGACACATTAATGAATCATGCCATTGCGCTGGGTGACATGTTCCTTCATTATAATGAAGATGGGCACTATAGTTTATTTTGAGTCAATCGTACATACCCTGTCCTGCTGCTGTAAATACCCACTAGCTCACCACATATGTATTAATCCACAACTGAAAGTAGCTTCCAACAAATGCATATTCCTCTGTTTTGAGTAACATTTGCTAAAAACTACAGTGCCCAGCTCTGTTAGGAAACTACTGAGCCTTTTTAAAGAAATGAAAGTATATATTCATGACCAGTTTTTGAAGATTTACGGGGGCTTGGGGCTAAGAGAGTAGAGAAGTCTGAGAGTGTTGAGGGATAAGCATTGTTGGTTTTGGTCTTTTCAAGGGATTTGTTGAAAACAAGAAACATAAAGTGTTGGAGCCATTTCTTGCTTTCATAGAATTATTGTTGTTTGATTAATTGTCTGATGAGTGTGAGATTATATTTACCTAATTATTTAATTCACCTCTTTACCTGGGTCTAATGAGTTTAAAACTAAAGTCTCCCACTGCCGCCCTTTAACTTACTATATAGCTCAGAGTAATTGAGGGACAGGTGGACATGGGTAGACGGGAGAGCTATATAGTCTTTTGAGTGCAAGCTGTTTTTGTTAATGTTTTTCTAGTTTATGTTGATCGCTAATGTTTGCATGCTGCATGCCTGGATTACAAAATAAATATGATGTGATGCAACGTAACCCTAACCGTAACACCAGCCTAATCATTTAGCCTTAACCAAGTAGTTTTTGTGCCATAAGACGAACCAGTCATTTGTAAAGCTGTCGATAGGGACCAAGATGAGATCAAAAAAATGTTCATATGGATCATTTTGGAAGTAAACGACAATCAACCTATTTTGTTGTTTACTTTGGAGGACTTGTTGTACCACCACAAATCACACCACAAACACACATGCACACACACACTAGAGGCACATTCCAAAGTGTTGTCATTATCAGTAAGAAACAGATGTGCTTTAAAAAATAATTTAAGGCGAGAAAAAGAGGGATGACCTACATATGTTTAAATGACCTCAACACCGCCACTCCCTTCATCTCTCTAATCTCCTTCTCTCTTTTCCTCATTCCTCTCTCCCTGCATCTCTCCATTCCCCCTTTTTCTCACCCTTCCTCCGTCGATTCCCCCGCTCCGCCCTTCGTCCCCTTCATCTCTTCTCACCCACTCCTGGCTGCCTCACCCTCTCTTATTACCACCATTTTCTTTCCAACGGAGTGACTCAGCATTTTCTTCACCGTCGTCTCCCTCACTCATGCGTTTCTTACTCAGGCCATCACTCTCTCTCAGCAGAGAGGAAGTCACCCCTCTGACACATTGTCTCCCTCTCTAATTTTCTTCCAAATTGAAATCTGATTTGTAGGCATGACCATATTTAAGTGCAGTATTGCTAAAGCATGTTGTGCAAAATTTACAGTGTAAATATAATAACTAAGAAACAAGTTTGTAAGAAACAAACAGAAAAAGAAATGAAAGAATGTTTATGATGAGATCTAGTTTAACAATGTAATAGTGAGATTAAATAAAAAATCACAAAGAGCAGTCAGATACTCAGGTACTCAGTAATAATTTCTGCTGGTTTATCCCTCAGGCTGTGACATGTTCTTACTTGTGACTTGACATGTGCTGCTTCTATGGCTATGTAAGTTTCTACCTAAGTAAGTATTGAATTTTGTTTCATTCTGACTCTGGTATTTGAGTTCTATTTTGATAAAGAACTTAGTCCTTCTGTATCCATACAAGGTGCAGTGTAGGAGGAAGTGTTTCTCTGTCTCTATCTTCTTGGCAGAACTGACACATTCTGTCTGAATTGTCTTGTTTTCTCTGAGATGCCAGGTTTGCGTGTCTCAACCAATTTCAATGGCCAGATGGTCATGTTTTTCTCAGTCCGTGGTGGCAAATAGTGCCCAGATAATCTGCCACCCGTTATTTTCCATCCAGTGCTACTTAACATTGAAGTTTACCTTGTTTACCTTGTTGATGCGCTTTTCTTTTTCTTTAACTATAATTTGGTCGGTTTAGATTATATGGGGGCTTTACTGACACCATTCTGACACATAGATAAATCACTCATGCTTCTCAGTGTCTTCTTTCAATCCCTGTAGACTCCCTATTCTGGATAAAAAACAGCACATTTGCTGCAAACTGGATCCCTCGTGTTTCCTGCATCTTTCCAAAGATAAAAGAACTGCCTCTGTGCAGTGGACTCCATAGCCTCATTGGATTTCAGCTTGTCTCTCTCTGTTTTCCCCTATTCTCCTTTTCCTCCCTTCATCTCTTCCCTCTGTGACTATTTTCCCCATCTCAGGCTCTTGTCGTTTCTGTCCCTCCTTTGCTCCATCATCCCTTTCTCTTTTCGGAGCCAGAGGCCCTCTCTCCATCCCGAGCTGTCTCTCCTCATCTCTCTCCTCCCTCCTCACATCAATATCCCTCAATCTCTCCTTCTCCCCGTAAACAGAGTGACCCTTCAGTCTGCTGTCGCCTCCCGCCTCCAGACTCTTTGCCATCTCTCTCACTCTCCCTCTCCTGTGGGTAAACATGACCCATGCTTCGATCATCCTCTTGTCATTTTGTCATTATTATGCCCCCTGAACCCCTCTCCATCTCTCTTCATGTCCCTTCTCCTCTCTCCTTCACTCTGTCTCTCTCTCTCTCATCCCTTGGTTCATCTTACTCTCCTCTGCTCATCTCTCTCCAGTGATAACAAATACTTCTATCAGTCTTCAGCCATCTCTCATGAACACCACCTCTCCTTCTTACTCCTTCAATCTTTTATGTCATCTCTCTTTCGCCTTCAAGATGAGATGTCCCTCTCCAAACATCTATGGCCAAAAGTAAATGGACACCCAATCATTGCACCCATACATAAGTACTCATTGTGCAGAATGGCCCTTTTCATATATATATATATATATATATACATATATATGCTGGAAAGCCTGTGAATTCCCCCCTGAGGATCAGTAAAGTCTTGTCTTATCTTAACGTATAATAATACATCATAATAACTGGAAAGGCTATAGTACACAAAGACATGTGGACCAGGGGTGTCCATATACTTTTGGCCATACTGTATAGTGTATCTTTCTGTTGATTTTATCTTAGCTGTGAGATGTCCTTCTGCCTCTCTTTCCCTCATCCTTACTTCTTGCTCTATACTCTTCTGTCTCCTCATTGTTGTTTTATTTTGTGGGACAGGATCACTAAAGTGTCTCTCTGCTTTTAGAGAGATAAACCTTCTCAGTGTATCTCTCCAAAAGCATCCTCTTCTCGCTGCTGCCATGGTACTTTTTATTTCGACTTCTTATCCTCCACCCTTAGAGTGAGACCCTTGATGTTTTGATCAGCGTCTTGCAATTATTTTCTTTCTCTCATCCATACTTCAGCCTGACTCCTCCTATTTTCTTCCCCAACCATTACGGCAGTGTTGAGTGTTTTTCTCAGTTCCTCCACCTGTTCATCTCTTTGCCAATCTCCCACTTACGTGAAACGGTACAGTAAGACAGAAGCTGCTCTCATTCTTCAAGAATAATTTTGCTCCCTCACTTCCTCCCTCCTGCTCTCCCTCTCTCCTGTAACCCTCCTATGAGGAAAAAAAAGACCGTTTTTGTTCAATTTGTCATCAGCCAGTCTGTATCATGTTGGTCACACCTCAAGCACCTCTCTTATTGCTATGCCTCCATCCTCTGTCCTCTATTCCTACTATCATTCGTTCCATCACACATCACCCCTCCCTCCTTCACTGACCATTGCACCGTTTTTCCATTATTCATTCCCTCTGCTCTTCACCAGCCTAGACCCTGTCATGAGTTATAGAGGGCATATCTGGTCCTATAGTTGTAAATGCTTCAAACTGGTTTCAGCTTTATTTACATGTTGTCACAAAAGGTCAAAATTTTTAACATACTCTCACAAATTTGGTGCTTTTTACCTCTTGCAGCTACTTCGAGTCCTTCCTCTTTGTTTAATTTCTATAATTAAAATGTATTATTTCTTCCTTAAGTGAGCTTGTGCGCCTTAAGTGTTAACCAAGTTTCTCTAATAATAATTAATGTCTCACATTTCCATGTATTACCGTATGTATTTCCTAGGGTGAAATTCCCAAGGTGCCGCAATATGTCAGTAATTTTATTCTTCTCTCTTCCTTGCTCTGCCACATTCTCAGAGTTCAAACATGGGAAGCCACATGGATTTAGTTTAAAACCAGTTTAAACAACAAAGAGTAGTGATGATTATTGCAACTTAGTATAAAAAAACAGGGGTTTTGGTTTTCATGTTAAAACGTGTGTCTAAAGTGCCTAAAAAATAGAATATGATCCCACTCAGTGATCTAGAGAGTTCCACTAACCATGTGGTATTTTATGACCTAATTTATATCAGACTAAACCGAGTGACTTGCCTCAACAAAGAAAGTCTAGGACAATAAAATGCAAACCCTGAAAACTGTTGCGTCCTACTTAATGGTTTTGTAACCACAAAGTAGGACATGTAGTTTTCAGGAAGCATCATACATGGTGACTGACATCACGGTGACATCTGCCGTCTGTGTTGAAATAGACTGCAATACCTGTGTGTGTTTGCGTGTGTGTACTGTATGTAGAACTAGTGGTCAGATGTGGGAGCGGGTCTCTCTTTGAAAACCTGTAATTCTCCTAAGTTACGCTCTGACATGTCCTATAACCAGGAGTAATTTAGCATTTTGCTGCAGTTGTTCTTTTTTCGCCCCTAAATCAAAGCATGCCTCAGCAACAAAAAGCCTGAGAGCTGTTGCTCTCGAGTGAACTGAAAAACAGATGAAAGTGGTTGTGCCAAATTCTGACAGTTTAAGAGGCAGGAGATGTTAAGCACAGACCCTGTGTGTGTGTGTGTGTGCGTGCGATAGGCTACAATTGTCCCATTAGTCTACTTATTTAGCTATCTGTTCTTCATCAGACCCCACCTCACTTAACACTTCCTGTCACCAAAGAGGGGCTGAATCATAAAGCTTGCAGGGGGTAGTGTGTCGGTTTGTGATTATGAAGTGTATTTGTGTGCACAAGTGTAGTAATGACTGAAAGTGTTTTGTCTCTATTAGGTACGTCTACATTAGTGAGAAAATGTGTGTGCGTGTGTGTGTGCGTGCCGACATGCCAGTCCAAATGCCCTGTTCCCTGTCTGAAACTATGTCCCCTGTGTGGGGTAATTTTGACCATATGGTACACAACATGATACATACTTAAACCACAGACACTGTACCACACTAAACACACACATGCACAAAAACACAACATGGTCTGGTGCAGTACAACTCCCTCGCAGGTCTCAGGGATCAGAATAAGATCTACACTTAGATACATGGGCAGAGTACAAACATGCAGAGATTGAGAAAGGCTTAGAGTCAGAGTTAGTGTGTGTGTGTGTTTGTGTGTAGTGAAAGTACTCCAGCACAGACAACATTTCATCCGCAGGAGCCTATCTCACACAGTAATAATTTGGCCCAATACTGCTGGAAACACGCACACATATAATCTCACAAACTAATACATACACGCACAAAAGTCTGTCTCTGCTGCACTGATGTTTATGATATAAATAAGCATACAGCTACACATGCAAATACATTCTCTTCTCTGTACTGAGTCCTTACACATAAAGACATATACTGCACACACACACAAATTGCACACAATTGGCACTAGTAGCAGCGTAAACACCTCCATCCTGTTCTCTAAAAGCCTCATTCATTGACAAACCTGTTACAGTCTCTCTCTCTCCATCACATACATTTTCCTTCCCACTAATGTAAGTGTTGTAATGGTGTGTAATTGCTGCTTTGCCACAGCAATCTATTGTGGTAGGTGAGACCACCTTAGATAAGAAGAAGATAGATAAACCAGAAAGAGAAACAGATTGATGGGCAAATAGATAGTCAACACTGATTGATGGAGCAATATTGGTCTTCTTATTGGGTCTGGTTGGTCAGGAAAGTCAGAGTATTAAGTAGTGGGCGGATGTAAGTTGAATGCATTGTATTCTGCAGAAACCTTGCATCTGTGAAATCTTTTCCCCTGTTTCCCCCTTAATCCGTTAACTTTTTAACATTGTGCTGTATATTTTTTATTTAGTTCCCTGGTCATGTGGCCCCAGGACTTTCAACCCACTGCAGACAATGTTAGCTTTAATTTTGAGGAAATAATAAAAGGCATAAGAGGGCAAAGAGTGCACACTGTGTTGGGCATGGACTGTAGATTGTAATGGTAGGTGATAGCTTTACCACAGAGGTCAGATGTGGTTTTAATAAAACCTTAGCCGAACAGAACAGTAATGTGGCTACTGACTGGCCACACAGACTCTGCCCTCATTTTCATGTATATAAATAGATTTCTTTTTTTCACTTCCCACACTTCCACAATCCACAACTGCTTCTGTGTTTGTGGGTCTCCAATTATCTGTGTGACTCTTCTCACACTATGACACAGTAAAGGGGGATAAAATATGCACAGGATGAGCTCTCAGGGTGTAGAGGTTGTTAGGTGAATTTAAAGGGGTATTTTTAGTTATGATCAGCTGCAAAACACACAAAATTCTTATTTTTCATTTAGTAGTGAAACTGAAATTATGCGCATGTACATTTAATTTCTATAGAAACATTTTTCAGGCTTGACATTGTCATTGAATTTAAATGGCAGTGAAAACTAATTGCCACAACAGATTTTCCACAACAAAGATACTCTGCCACAGTTGACTGATAATGTTCATTTTAAAAACGTTGGTCTATAATGATCTTTATTCTTGGCATCATCCAAACTATAGGCACAAACCCACAACTAAATCAAAAAACAATGCAACAACAGCCTGTTAGCTAACAGTGTTCGTGTAACATGCTTGATACAGGAGAGATATTTCCAGTGTGTTTAAGCTGCCATGCAATATTCTTACCTTTTCAAGCAGTATGTGTGTTTATGTGTGTCAAACAGAGAGTTATAAAAATGCTTTATGGCGTCTCCTGAAACACTGACCTTTACAGAAAACCAATGATCTGTTCAAAACAACATGATATACTGTGTGCATGTGTGTGCATGTAACATTGTGTGTGCTCATGGTTACATGTGTGCGTGTGACATGATGTACGGCCAGTAACATTCTATCCGACCAGCCATCATTAACTTTGATGAACAGCCAAATGTCGTTATGTATCGTCGACTGCATGATTTACTGTTAGAGATATAATGGAGTGGCTACTGTAATGAACTTGCTGAGTGTTTGATGTACGGGTCTCTACTGGAGGGAGAGAAGTAAATACTACAACCGTGATGGCAACGATTACAGTGATGATGATGATGAAATGCCCCTCCTCACTTGCAGATGCGAGTTACATTTCTGGAGGGAGAGGAGAAGGAAGAAGGGAGGACAACAAGGAGGAGGGGGTGAAGAAAGCAGTTTGAGGAGATGGAGGAAGAGGAAACAGAGAGGAGGGAGGGAAGAGGAGCAATTCTATTCTTCTGCTGTAGCTAACATTGATGTTTTGACATCCAGCCACTGCTGGAGAGAGACAGTATGAGTGTTGATGATGGTAATTAATGAGGATGACACTGATGGTGGAGAAGTTTACACAGTCTTTAAAGTCTTTTATTAATGGAGATCTGTGGAGCCACAGGGTATCCTTGTGGTCAAACTAGGACACCCTACTGGACAACATCCACCCCGCCTCAGTGTCCTTGAGCAGTGCTGTTTTGCAGCTGATCTTGTGCTCTGACATTCCTGAATGGGAGTGAGTGAAAAGAAAATTCCCTTTCTGAGATCTAAAGGTGTTACATTGTCACCAAAACAATTTGGATGAATAGGAAGGGAAGGAAGGTGACAGGTGAGAATTTTAAGGAGAATCAAGAAAAGGAGGGTAATGAAGGAAGACATGAGGAAAACTGAGCAGGATCGATGGATAATAAAGAGCAAAAGGAAAAAAAGTCAAAAAGATGATCACTGGGAAGTATTTTTCTGATCACTAGAGCTAAAAACAAACAAAAATGCACAATTTCTAACCTCCAGCTAATCACTACTGGTGCGATATTATACTATGTTACAGCAATATCAAAATGTTATGTGCTTTACATAGTATTCATGTGTTTGTGTACATGTTTTGCCCTGAAAATATGTATAATCCTGATATTTAAGCATGATTCATACCACAGCACAAGAGCCCACAGTAACAGAACCTCCTCCCTCTTTCTGTCACACAGCGCAGCTAATCATCCAAACACAGTCTGACTCTGCCCTCTAATGGGACACAGTCTAAACTACCTTCTTGAGGAATTTTACAACCTATTTTCAGTCCTACTTAACTGAAATGTTTTGCTGACTTAGCTAGATCTATGAAAGAAAAAAAAATATCATCATAAGCATTACGATAAATCTGACTATCAGTCTATATGTAAGCAGAGCGACTAAAAATAATTCAGATTAAATGATGTATTCAATGAGACAGAAATGCAGTTAAGGATTTATTTGAATAACCCTTTTATTGTATCATGTACTTATTAGAATAAATAATAATAGTAAGAAATAAAAGCACCAACTGAACATATCCTTCACTTAGTGGACGATACACATGTAAACGACAAACTTCCCTTTCATGTATGTAAAACGTATATTTTTTGGCTCTATTGCAATGTATGTATAGTGTAACAATCATTGACCACAGGTATAGTGCAGTCAATGCATTGTTTAATCTTCATTTAATTTGAATCAATTACAATAGTATTTCAATTAATGTTGGGTGACTTAATTTTAAGTTTAGTTTCAGTTTTGAAGGTGTGTTCATTTTCATTTTACTAAACAATAATTTCAATCTTAGTTACAATACAATTAATATCATTGTACATCAATTTTAATTGTAAAAGTCTGTAGGCCAAAACTTTTCATGACACATTTTTGAACGCTGGGAATGGTGAAAGCTCCTGAACGCACCCAGAACTACAAAAGGCACAGTATTATTCTTGAAAAAAATGAAAACCCTGCCGCAGATTCAAGGAGCTTCACCAAACCCAAGTTGTTTTTCTTCAACTTTTTAAGACATATGTGTTGTCTCCTCTTTGCAGCCGCAGAACGGAAAAGTTCCACAGCAGGGCTGAAGCCAGGGTCTCCACAGAATCTTGTCCCATGTCATTTGGCTGTGTGGCTTGTTTGTGAGGGTATTTTGATGTCTCTCCGCAGCTTTGGCCGTCTGCTCGAGGATTTCAGCGTATCGCGGCTCAGTATCAGGGGTCAGTGGGTGAGACTCTGAGGGATCATGGAAAAGGTCATACAGCAGCGGTGGGTTGTGGTGCGTCACATGTTCTCCGTGACATAGACAGACCTTAGTGTCATAGCATCCACCGGCTCCCGGGGGAGAAAAGTTGGGAGTGAAGAAGTGCACCTTGAAGACAGAGTCACCTGGATAGAAACACACACCAGGGAACACGTGAACATGCACATGTTTACAGTGTATACTGAAACAGGTTAAAGATCAGTAAAATCCATTTTAATTTTTTTGCTGATTTTACTTCTAATTTCCCATTTATAGGATGACTGGGCTGAGAGAAATGGTTCTGATTTATAAGTGGTTCTAAATTTTTAAAGAACCATGATTTATTAAGAAATAGTAAGGTCATCTAACATGACAAAGTTTTTACTGCATCAAGCTACAAGAAGGCAGTGTAATTGATGTCCCCAGTCATAGTAGTATGTTTATTTCATCAACATATTTTGGTATCTCTTCTTGTCAAATAATATGACAAGAGTCAGATTCAGGATTCAGTAAGACTGGACATTTATAAGCAGAGCTGGAATTGGAACAGTGAAAAACCTAAAGGTTTTACAAAAGCAAGAAAAAGAGAAACACCACTGCACTGAGACTACACCTACAGAACAAGAGTTTCGACATGATGCTGCACTCATTCACACATACATATATTGTAATATATGCAGTTTCCAAGCTAGAATGTACAGAACAGTTTGATTTCAGTTTCACATAAACACAGGTGGCCTTTTCTGAAGAATAAAACATACTTACTTACAGACTTAATAATGGTCAAAAGTATTTGTCTGCTAGATGATTAAATGCATCTCTGTCTCCACGTGTGTGAACTTACTTCCGGGTGGGTGCCAGCGTACTGCATTCAAGTAGATTCCACAGTAGTGGAACATGAATTGATGCTCTGATCGCTCTACCTTCCCCTCTAACAATGGCATGAGGTTATAGCCGTCTAATTGTCTGGGAGAAAGGTACAATTAAGAAAAAGAGAGAGGGCGAGAGGGGAAAGGTGAAATACAAATGTGCTTTAAAAATCAACGGAGCGAGCATTACCACAACACTACTTGCAGAAAGAGACACAATGCTTGCTAAATTTGCTAAATCAGTGTCTACACAGCAGCCTTCTCCAAAACAAGAGCCGTTGTTGTTTACAGATAATGAGGTACTTTTGGATCCATACTGAAATAATCTCACTACAAAACCCTTGAATTATTATGCTCAAGATTAGAATCCTTTTTCCCCTCTTTTTGCAACTCCAAACAATGGTTTGGTTTACTATTGTATACAACAAATACAGAAGCTTTTCAACCTTTCCTAGACTAAAACTCTGGAGAAACAAAGACTTAGATGAGTACAGACAATACAAAAAAAAAGGCATCCATTCCAGCCAGTCTTTACCTGTCTGGTTGTGTGTCCTTGGCCAAATATTTCAGTGTTGGATAAAGGTCCATGAGGCTAGTGGGTTCGTCCACTACTTTTCCAGCTGCCAGTCTGCCAGGCCAGCGGAAAATACCAGGCACCCTGATCCCCCCCTCCCAACCCCCCATAGCTTTCCCACCTATAGGTGAGAAATTACACAACACAAATATCTCTATTTTTGCAGTAAATGCAGTAAAAAAGATACACTTTATATAGTTGTCATTTAACCAAGCTGTAGTTATATGCTTTAGCATTCGGGACCCTGAGATTATTTTAACCCCAAGTGGAGTCCCAGTGATTTTTGGTCAATATGAATCAATCATGAAAAATACAACTTCCTATGCTGTTAATGCTTAATCAACTGTTTATAGATGTTTTGAGACTTCAAATACCAGTGTAACATGTGAATGTCTGCTATAATTACATCAAAGACTGCAGTAAAAGTGACTGTCATTCAAAAACAGCGTAAGATGATGTCTACCTTTATAGATGCTGTTCCAGCCTCCTTTCTGGCCGATTACCGAATCAGCATCCTCTAGGTGTCCACCATGGTCTGATGTAAAGTACATCAGAGTATTGTTGGCCAGGCCGAGGGAGTCCACCGTCTCTGTCATTTTACCTAGAAAACGTATTAATATAGCATTAGAGATGGTTGGATAGGTAATGGATCATGCAAGAGAGTTTAACCTCCACAAACAGATAGAGACGGTAGGATTGCTCTGACTTTCCTGCTAGTTAACGGTCAAATCTGGTTTATTACAACTTGGGTCTTATTTTTCATTGTTTCGCCGTTTTTAGTTGTTAACAGTGCGTGCCAATATTAGCACATTGACTTTACAGCCCTTACTGACCGATGATCCAGTCCACTTCTTCTAGGTTGTCACCGTAGCGACCATGGCGACTTTTGCCAGCAAAGGCGGGGGTTTTGAAGAGTGGCGTGTGGATATGGGCCAGTGAGAAGAAGAGGAGGAATGGACGATCAACATTCCTGAAGATAAGAGAAGAGGAGAGAAGAGAACTGCTATGATCAGACCGCAAACATAAAGCCACCCAGAGACTCCTCTGTTTCAGAAGAACTGTTTAAAAAAATAAACCAACAACACATTATTTTGCTCCTGCATTCCTACCTCTTAATAAAATTTTGTGCTTCTCCCAGCAACCTCTGGGGCAGCGTCTCCACCGTCATTGGCTGCTCGATCACTTCTTGGTTCCTCATGATGATGCAGTTCCAGGTCGGCATGAGTTCAAAGGGAATATACCACACAGCGGTTGCTAGGATAGTGAGAAACCAAAGCGCTACCAGGAGCCACAGGCTGACTTCAAGGAGGCCACACACACGGACACACACCTGAAAATACATCACACATACACACACCCAGTGGGTTTAGAAAGAAAGTGCACACACTAAATGAAACCACTGCCATACAGTACACAGCCAGACACCTGGGATCAGAGACTTTGGTTTCAATGAAGTTACTAATGTACTTAAATCCATAAATACACTATTATAAAATATATAATTCATATAAAAATATGTATGAGAAATACATATAAGAAATATAATAATAGAGGTGTCAATATAAATCTCTAATTTTGGATTATGAAAGAGGTTTTTGAGGACATAGTTCATACCTGCCAACATTTAGGTTTTAAAATATAGGGGTTTTTTTCGGCTGCGGCAGGGCGTCGTGCCCTGACATTTTGACAACAGCTAACGTTAACTTAGCTGGCCTGTCTGCCTGTGCAGAGAGCAGCTGCGCACACGCCCCTTGGATCGGGGTGTGGGCATGGATATATAATAAGAACTTAACTTCCACGGGTGTGGGTTGCCAGGTTGCGGTAACAGATGGGTTGAAATTGTATGTAGTGTGTGGATTGTGTGTGTAGATGTGTTTCATAGATGATCTAGCAACGTGGAAATACAAGGAGAAACCCGGGAAAACAAGAGTGTTGGCAGGTATGCATAGTTTGTGGTATTGCTGTACTGGATTGCATTATGTTGTTACATACTGATATTATTCTGCCCCCTACATATATATTCAAAGTGAGGGAAGGGGCAAAATATGTACACCTTATAATATCATGCAATCAAACACACTTCCAGAAACGAAAACCTAAAAAAAATACACCTGTTGAATTAATCTCTCTCTGATACTGTCTCAACCAATATTTAACATCATCATCTCTACAATTGCAGCATTTATTGCAGTTCTGTTGCACTGTATTGCATTGGACATGTAATACTGTGGTACCATGACACTTCATATTACTGTCTGGGACTTGGGGTTGGATTCTGAAGCAATTCCATGATTTTACCACTAGATGATATCACACACCATTACTAAAGTAGTCACCAAGTGAAACAAGCAGCACATTGTGTCTTTTTATACATACTGTACAGTATTATAAATTTAGATCTGAAAATAGTTTTATAGACTTCTGTCTTCCTGCTGGGCACTGTTTTAGTTCTCCATTTTTCTCTTTAGAACAAACATTTGTTTCAAGCTTTTTTGTTTGCTCTACCTGTGGCACAGCTGGTTCCCATTTATCCTACAGATACCTACCATCGCCAAGTCTTCACCGAATTTAAGTTTCAATATTGCTTTGCTGGCTGAGGTGACTGTGAATTTCACAATAGCAGCCTCTGTTCCCAATCTTTTTTCCAACCCTGTGGCTCATGTCGAAGTGATTACGCATTCGTTATTTTGCTTTGGGGTGAACGGCACAGCAACTCTTTGTTTTCCAATTTCTTCCTCTTCTTCTGGCAACCCAAATTTATCTCTCAGTTTTCTTTGTTTTTCTTGTTGTTTTTCCAAGTCAGCCGTCTTTTTCTCATATTATATTCCATTATGTGTCTTTTTCAGATGTGCCTTTCTAAGGAGAGTAAAATAAAAGCTAAACTGACACAAAATCGCCCCTACCAGTGTGAAAAGTCCCACTACAAGCAACATGGTCAGATTTTGGAGTGCGTGCTGGAGGTCTACCAGGACATCACTCCCCTCTCCGGGCACACAGTTATTGAACAGGGTGAACGGCAGGCCGTAGAAGTAGCTGAAGCCATGCTGGTTCGGATGGTGGCAGTGGTCCCCTCTGTGTTCACAGTTCACACCCAAGTGCCACTTTCCTGCACACAGAGAGAAAAACAAAGAGGAGGAACAGGAATGAGAATACACATCAGCCTTTCACTTTGCAAAATTGTTTAATTTCAACATTGTGGGAGAAATTTGGGGGTGACTCAGGGGTTTATGGGTGTAACAGAATTTATGATGTTCCTATCATAAGATGGAAGTGTCCTAGAAGTCTCTGTTCTTCTAATACTTCCCAGTTGTGGAACATCCTAATATACGATATAGCGACTCTTACAACTTAAAACTTGCTTGGCTTTTTCCTCTGTGTTTGTCAGACTGCGTTCCTTCTGGTTTTACCTTTGTCTTCTGTGATGTCATGTGAGTTTACGATGTTATGTTTTAACTGCTGGGCGGATTGTCTGCTTAACTTTGTTTTGTATTAACTGCCTGCATTTTACATGTCCTACTTTGCATTATGCTGCTTTACGCCTCTATGCTTTTTATCCTGTTCAGCTGCTTCATGTTTTGCTTTCTTCTGTTCTAATTTTAAATGTTGCATTTTTTATTGTTGTTTAAAGTGCAAAGTATAATTTAATATCAGGCCATGGGACACCAGTTGAATATTAGCCTTTTGGCTAACACTGGCGACATTTACAGTGATGTTGATCAATGTGCATTGTCCAGTGTATACCAAGTGCAAAACCATATGTTTTTTGCATGCTGCCAATGCACAGACAGACCCACACTTTATATTCCATACACCTAGCTGTGTGTAAACATGCAAGTGCCATCCTGTACCGCTGACGCAGCTTCAAGCCCTAGATGATGGTGAACATCTGATTTGCTGAAGTGTCCATAATTCTCTTTTCTCTGTCGCCTGGGGACGGGTCAGGAGAAATTTCACAATGAGGACCAATGAAGAAATGATCACATTACGTTATCTCACCCACTAGGCTGGTGGTGTATCCTTGTTGCTGCAGCCTCTTCGCGAAGGTGGTCTCACTGGGTGGCAGCCCCCCTGAACCTCCAAGGAACAGCAGCACCTGCACATGGCCTGTGCTGCCCATTCCTAGTCACACACGGACACACACACACATGTGTAAAAATAAAATGAATAAACAAATATGGAGAATGCTGTCAAAGAGCGCTGTACAAATATGACCAGGATGCTCCTATCTGCACTGGCTGAGTATGTTTAAGAGTGTCTGTTACCTGAGCGGAGTGCATAGCGTCCCGTCATAAAAGCAGTTCGGCTAGGGGTGCAGAGAGGAGCAGCTGCAATGTGCTGAGTCAGCTTTACCCCTTCAGAAGCAAGTCTGTCTATGTTAGGAGTCCTACAGGGACAGAACGGGTGTAAATAGGTAGAACAGAAACAGATAGATAATGAAATAAATACTCAACACATCAAAGTGAGACAAGAAACAGAGATACTGACATACCATAGATGTGATGTAATAAACAGGCTGGTGTGATGATGAAAGATGTTGTTAATAATGAAAACTTTAAGTCAGAAAATAGACGGAACAGAAGCAGACAGTGGGGGAGCAAAAGAGGAAGAGACACACAGAAACAGAAGCACAACACATTTTTTAGGACTCACCTGACAGTATCATTACCGTAGCATCCTACGTCACCGATGCCCAGGTCGTCCACCATCATCAGAACAAAGTTGGGCTTCCTGTCCACCTCCTTCCCTGTGACATCTCCTGCTGCCAGGAGCAGGGAGAGAAGATGTGCCAACAGAGGGGACCTTAGGGCAAAAGATTAAAAGTGATTTTGGCTATTTAATTTGACTTAAAAGAACAATAATAAATCAACAGACGGCCTACTGCTGAAACTTTGGACTCTGAGGGTCGGCTTTCACTATATTCTGACATTCTACATACCAAAGATTAATTGATTGACTACTCAATAATAAAAAAAATATCCTAAACTAACACAAAATAAAGCCCTTGCATTTTAAAATCTGTTTGATTTTTCACTCCAAAGAAAGTCTTGCTCCCACTTATATCCTACGTCTTTAGACTGCTTCTTCAAGGTTGCCATGGCCTGGTGTTAAACAAGGTTGCTTATCACTAGGCTATAGCACAATGCCAAGAATTGTGGAAGTGTCTCAATAAACATCGCGTCTGAGCCAATCAGCACAAAAGGTATTGAGGCACATGGACTTTTGCCTCTTGGAGCAGGAATGATTGACTTTCCAGGAACTGGAGCTGACTGATGTGACCGCAGTGACGGCGATGCACCACACGTTGCACTGTTTAAATATCCAAAAATAAAGTGGTGGTTCATTTTGATCTTCATACAAAAACACACGTTTATAAATGTATAACTTTAAGCGTTAGTTGAAGCAAAGTGGGAACACAGTCTGCAATGCCTTGAAAGCAAAGCCGTCGACATCAGATCATCATCAGACGCATCACTTAGTTTTCCTTCCTAATTTTGAGATAATTCAGCTGGTGTTGTTGTTTTAAAAAGGCAAAAGCAAACCTGCAATATGGACTCACCTCATGCCTGCACAATGAAATGATTCATAACACTACATGAATGTCACACATTTTCTGCTGTGCTGCTGGAGCCACTGGGCCCGCCTCCCTAACTCTACAGTATTGACTGGTTTACGAGCGCACAACCACATTTGCCTTACTGTGTGGAGTAAAAGCGCAAAGAAAGTTATATTTTAAAACAGTGGTTCCCAACCTGGGGCTCAGGAGCCCTCAAATGGTTAAATAGATAAGAAAGAAAAAAATATATAAATATATTTCAAATTTTTTTCTTGTGAAATAGTACATACTTTGACCTCTTCAGGTACCTAAAAACCCTAAAACATTGGGAACCACTGTTTTAGAACTTCAGCAGGATGAACCTCCCACCAACTCTTCATCCTTATTCATAGTCCTCTGCTTTACTTTCCTGATGATGATGCTGATGGATGGAAACATGTAACCCCTATTCTAAACACTCCTCAGCTACCCTGCTATTGTTTTATATTGCATTCATACTTATAGGCTACTGTATGAACATTTTATTGTATTAAATGTTCCAGGATTCAGTCCAAAGGAGTACAATTTGGATGTATTTGTACCTTACTCAAGATTCCCATTTTGTGCAACTTTACTTCTTCTCCACCACATTTTAAAGGGAAATTACTTTATCGACAGGAAAGGCACATGACCTCCCATCACGTTGTCTGTGAGTTGTGGGCAGTTTAACTAAAGAGTGATGTTTCCTTCTCATATTGGGTCATTTGAATAATTGTTCTGACAGCAGAAAAACTGAACAACTTGTCTTCTTCTTTCTTGTCCATTTTGTGACCCTTCAGATTTATCTTGCGACCCAGGTTGGGGACCACTGGTTTAAACAACCCAACAGTATGGGAATAGTAGGTTGACATAGATGCCGCTTGGACCGGCTACAACATTAAACTGCTGCTGTCACAGTAAGTCAATAAATTGACACTCTGGAACCATTCTTTACAACTATACCACTTTTACTTGTAATGCAGTATTACAATTCACTGGGGTACAGGTACTTTTATTTGAGTAAATGATCTGAATGCATCTTTCACCTCTGGTATTTTTACCAGTACGTTTATCTTGCAGACACCCACGCAGAGTTTTATTGTTTCAACCATGAAAAATAATTCAGTCTGATTTACTTGGAACCAAACCAACCCACGTTATTGAGTCAATATCAAGTCGCCATAGCCGCTCACAGTGCTGGGTTTAATTAGGTGGTTTACAGTTGGTGTGAGTGTAACGGCTGATGGGTATGAAATGAATTTGTGTGCACGTACAGGAATTATGTGTGTATACGATTAGCAAGAAAAACCTACGCAGGTTCCCACATTTTACTTCTGAGGGCCTCAGGTGTATCTTTATGGACCTGTCAGCATCAATCATTCACAAAGCTCGAAACCTTGTGTATGAGTTTCCTTCTATAAATAACTGACATATCAAGCATTTCAGGTCTTATGACGCCTGTTTGTTTTTTGTTATCCCTGAGCTTCCTTAACTTTCGAACAGCTTGCAGGCACTTAAGAAAGTCACAAACAGAGAGAGAGAGAGAGAGAGGCACACACAGCTGCACAAACTTTATATGAAGGTGTTTTTCTAATCAATGGAAAAATTGTAATATATACTGTATATTATCATTCTATAAGCTCAGTGAAGCATAAAGTAGACCTGTTGACCTCCTGTGACATGGTTTTGTTTGAATGAGTTCATTAAATAAGGTAATTTAATGTGTGATATTATAGGAAAACACACACACACACACACACACACTCCAGACAAAGATATTTGGCAGGGAAATAAAACACCAACTCCCACGAAAACTGTTTAATTGACTCCTCAAACATTATTTACACAATTCCAGAAGAACAACACAAGTGCCAGATGACAAAAATGAAGAAGACAGTTCTTACACAAAATAAAAACATAGAATATTTAAATAAAAAGGAAGAGTCACTAGTCTATATCAAAAATGAATTGTCTAAATATGTTTAATGAATCAAGATGTATACAGGATAGGAAAGTGCTTCTCCCATAGAGATTATGTTATTAAAATCACCTGCAAAACATCTCTGCTTGTTTCAATCTTTTCTTTCTGACGATTTCATTGTTCTTTGTTTTCCTCTCTGGAATATTGAAGAGGCAGTATAAGGCAGGACTGTTCAGCGCCATGATTGATGCCTTAGCATTATCTGGGAAGTGCACTTCAGGACCCAATAAGTTTACAATTTCCTTGGTTTACATTCTGGTTTGGATGTTGTGCTCAAATCATTTGTGTTTACAAGGAATGTGACTGCTTGGGACTAAATGTAGAGTGGACCATAACGCTCAAAACACAAGCAGTCCTTGTTCCGTTTTTAGAGATGTGTTGTTGTTTCAGTCTCCTTTACATTAAATCAGTCCCAGTAAGGTTTCTGAATGTGCACTACAGGACAGCAGAGTGCTCTTGTTGATTCCTATTGCAGTGCGCAAAGGGGGCGAGTACTGCGTTTAAAGGAGGATGTTTTGTTTTGAAGGCATCAGTGGCTACATCTGAAAGCTTGTACTGTTATTTAATGGGTATTTTGTGCATTATCACTCCATGCCATTGTAGCAGATGCAGTAAGAGATTTCAGACACACTATCCACTTTGTTCCAATGTGTCAAGAGAAACTCAGTCTATCACAGATCACGGGATAAGAAGGCATTTCAAACAGAGCTTTGACCTGGCGTCCAGCCCACAGTTTATACAGTAGGATAATTGATACGTGACATCACAGACTATTAATATTTCTCAGCTTGAGGCTAGGCTGTTAGCAACAGTCTCTGTCCTGTATTGCAGCTATATGGTGCTTTACAAGTAACACACTTTACATGAACTGCAGCACTGTGCAACCTCTATAACCCTATTATCAAAGTTTAAAGGGAGCAGAGCAAGTACAAAACTGCAAGGCAACAAAAAGACATTCAGAAGTTAATATTTTTTGTGCTAGAGGCAAAAAAAAAAGTTGGTCTTTTTTAAATGCAGTAGTGCTGCTTCTGAGGCATTTCACAATAATAATCACAAAATACCACAGCAAACAAGTTGACTAAAGACTACCTGTGTCAGCTCTGAGGCACCACTGCTAAATGTAAAATTCATATAAAAATCACAGGTGAATGGTGTTTGTGACGTGGAGATATGAATGATACAAAAAACACTGTGACAGCAACTGGCTTGCTCAAATAAAAAGACACACAATGAGGAGAGTTTTTCCGCTGAAATTAACGTAGGCTTTTAAAAAAGTTTGGAATGTAATATTAGTTTAAAAAATACTGGAAATAAAACAGCAAACTGGTCCACCGTGAACAGATATACAGCAGCAGCTGTTGGAATAATGTACAATAATGTAAGAGTTTCACATACACAAGCAGTTTGGTGTGAGGCTTTTCAACCACCAAAATGATCATTTATGAATCAGTTAAGATCATACATTCCTCAATTGTCTTTATTGTGATACATTCATCGACTATTTTGCCTGTTTTCACTTTTAATGTGCCAGACCTCTTCCCTGTGTGTCCGTAGATTGGTCAAGCCAGGCTGTGTCAGTGAAAGGCACTATAGAGGAGAAATTACTGCATCACAACTAGACTGACACATACTTCATCAGAACAAGGTCTAATACATTACTACATGGCCTCTTTGTCCAAGTGAACATTCATCCATTGACAGAAACAGGGTTGGGCTAGACTTCACTTGTTAAAAATGTCAAATCAAATCAAATAAATTGATATGTTTTGAATACTTTAATCAATTTGCAATGAGTCTGTTACATTTGGATTTTTTTGTGTTTAATTGGAAATTTCACTTATCTCCTTTTAATTTATCGAACTGACTAAGTCGTAGTGGAAGTCACCCAACATGATTTAAAACTAAGCCCCTTCACCAATCAAAAAAGACACACACACAAACACATACACACACACAGTGACATCAGTGGCCCACTGAACACGCGATGGACCACGTAACAGCGTCCCCAGAATCCTAGGATTATAATCTTATACTGTTTTTCCTAACCAGAATCCAGGAAACACAGTGGTAGTTATTGAAGCCCCCTGTTATTCATTTATCCTGCATTTGTACTGCAGAAAATTACAAAGTTAAACGTTTACAACATCAATATCTGTCACTGGTTTATATCCACACTGAATTACTAGAACTGGATAGTAGCCATACAAATAAAATAAAAAAGGTAGTTCTATAATTTAGCCATCTCATGGTCACACTGAATTTGAGATTGAATCTCTTTAATGTCCACTCAATGTCCACCACAAAAAAAGTTGCTGGATTTGGTTTAAAGTAGAAAGTTTGACCAATCATTTTATTAAATTCTGTCCTATGTTGTAACAATCATAAAAACCCTAAGGTTCCAGACATGTATTTACTTTCTTTTTCTTATCTAACTCATTTTCCCCACATATATGCACACACACAAGAATGAACACACATACACACACACATACAGACACACATGCACGTTCACACAGACCAACATACATACACAATCCAACAGACAGAAACACACACAGCCCTACTCTGGGGCCTCACAGTAATCTAGCTCTACAGAAGATAGAGCCTAACAGTGAGATCGCCACTTTGCTTGCCTGTAGTTGGTCCAGGCAGTCATGTGATCATTGCTGGTCTAGGAGGAGTTCAGCAGGTTGCTAAGGACTGCAAAAAGGAAAAAAAATACACTGTAAAAGGTAAAAACATTTCTGTGCTGCATGTTTTTTTATCTGTATCTTTTTTGATTTGTATCTTCTTAAAATGCATTTTGTGCGTGTTTGTGTGCGTGTGTGTGTGTGTGTGTGTGCGTGTGTGTTTCTGGGTCCTACCCTGCGGATCTGACTGAGCCTCTGCTGCATCAGCTTTGCGTGCAGCTTCTGGATCTGCTTCTAAATCACAGAGATTGACAAAGTCAGATAGACGCAAAAACACAGAAAAACAAAATGAAGCAGACAAGTCATCACGTGTCAGTTTGGATTTCACAAGTATTTAGGTAAATTACCATAAATTAAGTATGACAGTGAAAGCATCCAGGGGGAGTTTCTGAGGATGTTAATATTTCTCGGCTTAAATTTCTTATTATAACCAAGCTAGTTTAATTTTTTTCTGGTGTAAAAGCTCTAAACTACTCGTTTCTGAGCAGTCAAGCCTTCCTATTTACTGTCAGTGGAGCAGCTCCAGGCTGTATGCGCTGATTAGGTTGCCATTTACAATCCTAACCCTCTATCGCTTAGGGAGAGTCATTCATATTTATGAATACTGACTGTCTGAGCTGTCTTAGAAATTTGCAGGGGAATAAGATAAATGAATCTCTAAAAGTGATGTTAGATCACTGATAAATACTAGCTATTAATATAAATATTCACAGTGCAATCCTTATTCTGAGTCTGACTTGCTAAAGCTGAATGGCCTATTGTTCATGTTGACTGTAAATGAAAACTTTGCTGAATTGATAGTATTGGTATGCAGGATGTGTGTGAGTTGACTGAAACTGACAACACTTTCTAAGGGATAAAGCTGAGTCTGCTATGTATCAAAGAAAGACTGCTGACCTCCAAACCTTGTTCAGTGTCTTTTACTCTTCCTCAGTCCAGACCAGTGACTTTTAAACATTTCCAGGCATGGATCTAAACAAGCCATACAGGCTCAAGTTGTGCTTTTGCTTAACAGCTCTTATAATGTGGGCACCAAATGGCACTAGAAAAACAACAAAATCTTGGCTTGCAGGTCAATGTTTAAGAAACAAGAGTCCAAAGGAATTTCTTGTGTAAGTGCTGTAATCCAGTCAAATATCAAGCTTTGTGTACAGCAGTTAATTATCATGCTATTTAGTTGTTGTTGTTTTTTTGGTTAGTTAATTAGTCAGCAAGATAATTACCCTGTCTATTTTTGAAGCACAGTTTCTTCTTCTGATAGGTGAAGTATCCAACGACTGCTCCCACTACAGCCACTGCAACTGAACTCACGATGCCTGCTAAAGAGGCGGAGCTTGCCTCTGTAGGAAAACAAACAAACAGAATAGATAATTGACACCAGTGCATCAGAGCTGCAAAAGCGTAGTCAACCTTGTCAATATCATTTGAAAATACCATTTGAACTTAGTTTGAGCATGTCTTATGATACAATTGTGTAACACCTACTTATGGAGATTGTAATGTTCAGCATCACCACATGGGTGCCATTTTGCAGTTGAAATAATGAATGGCAATTCAGCAAAAAGGCTCAATGATATGCCATAATCTGTGCGTGTGTGTGTGTGAGAGAGATGCTTGTTCCAGCATTTTCTGATCCTATTTCGCTCACATATCCTATAATTTAGACCCCTATAAACCTTCACAGTGACAGCATACTGTAAATCTGTCTACACCTGTAACCCAGTTACTATGACAACATCAATCTGAATAGTTTTCGTGCTGTGTCATAGCATACACCGAATACCTCTTATAGTCTGCTAAACAAAAACACACATACAACTTACAATGCCCTGATGACCATAAAAATGATTGATAAATCCTATTTAAAGTACATTAAAAATATTAGTCAGTAGTAAAAGTTCTGCATTCAAATGTTTATTTAAGTAAAAATAATGAAGTATTATCAGCAAATTATAGTATAGGTATAACAGAGTTACAAATGATTGTGTACTGTTAAATTGTCCCATATTATTGTTTTTCCTCATTGTTCGCCCTGACATCTCTAAAAACTAGCTCTTTATTGTCCTTGCAGTGGCTTCAGTCAACGCAGAGTAATAATGGCAGGATATGCTGAAGTGACAATTCAGAGAGAGATGGCGGGAGAAGGGATGTTGGGTTGTAAAGTGAGTCAGCAACTTAAGTACACAAGAAAGAATGAAAGAGCACAGTAAATCCAGTGATAAATAAAGTTAAAAGCTGAGAAAAACAAGGGTGTGGCATGAGTCGGAGAACTTGCGTGACTCAAGATAAATTTAAAAAAGTGAATGAGTCAGTGAAATTAAGTGGAATAAAATGGGAGAATGTAGTGAGTCAGTAAAAGGAAGTGAAAAAAGGTGCAGACACTGACAGGTATGAACATGCATGTGCACAAATGCAGAACATGGACACATCAGTTTAGTGTAAAAAGTTTGCATGAACACGCACACATACATCAATGGGAACCGTATGTTGTCAGCAGCCACAACCCCTATCACATTACTATATGCTACATGGCTGAGGTCAGAGGTCAGAGAAAAATCTGGTAGCTACAGTAGAGTTTGTCAATATATCACAAGATTTATCACTTGTCTATGTCACTACTTTCATAGTAGGATTTCTTTGGAATGGTTTTTGAAATGCTTGACAGTTAAAAGCTACACTTTAAATTTCAAGTCCTACAAGCCTTCCCTATAATACACATTGTTTAAGAGTTTTTAATACATTTACTATTTTAGAACAGACAAATTTTAGAACAGGTGACTTAATGCTTTCAGTCATTTGGTTGAATTCTGCCGCTTAAAGGTACAGCCATCCCCGATTTGCCTCCTTTGCCTGAACTTGTCATTTATGAAATTATACAAACATACTTATTGAAGTTCAAAGGATTCAAGTGTAAAAAAAAAGACATGGAAAAAGTCATGTAGCAGCCGCAGTAACAACCCACCCACACTTTGAATGACACAAGACAATAGGGGAATGCTTATGCTGCAGATATGTTTGGGGCAGTGCATGTGTGGCTTAATGTGTAAAAAAAACAGGAAGGATAACTCACCTTGGGCTTCAGGTTTGTTGGCTGTTTAAAACATAGGAAACAAAAATATGGTTAGCAACATGAAACTGCACCATTTACAAACTGGTTTAACAGTCGTGCATTTTGGTAAATGCACAAATATCTCTGGAATTACCACAGCAAAGACTGATTTGCAAATGAACACTGTGGGAGTTAATTTAACCGTTTATTTAAACAGGCACCTGTCGTTCAACTGGATCTGTTTCCAGTTTGAGAACAAGGAACAGAAGTAGCACTTCCAATAGATGTTGCGTGACTACACTTGAGAATTCAAGGTAATACTCTAAAAGAAGGACAGTTTCAAATAGTGTTTGAACTAAAACAATAGAGGAGAGGCATTTTCCGCTGAGTCTTGTATCCTGTTTTTATTGTCAGAGGCATGCCAGTAATATCCTGTGTGTTTCACCAAGTTTCAGAACTACATAAGCCCTATTACTACTGCTGCAGTAGCTGCGAAGCTACTACTGTATCTAACGGGGATTTGTGTGATCATTTTTGTTGTTATTATGCATATTTTGACCATGAAAACAAAAAAGCCTTACCATCTCCTGTGGCACCAGCAGAATGTGCTAAAGAGAGAAAGGAAGAGAGACAAGTGATTAAAGGAGGATGGAGAGAAAAGGCATTATCATTTCAAGTTTAAATGTGTAAATGATGCTGGTAAAAGCACTGTGGCAGAGAGGACAGAGGAGAAGAGCCAGATTATTCTCTTTGTGGTAGTTTATACCTCGGAGGCATTAAGAGGTCTAGAGTTTCTGTCCTAACCAGTCTGGAAACACACACACACACACACACACACACACACACACACACACTCTGCATGAAATATCCATTCATGGAGAGGTTTTCAGAATATCAGAGAGATAAAATATCTGAGGGAGACACACACCCTCTATGTCTCTCTCTCTGATCTTTGATTCGATCCATTTGCAAACAACCCCGTTATCTCCTTCTGTGCTGCCTGTCTGTATACGCCTGTGACATCACGGCTGCCCTCTACCTGCTTCAACTTGACAAAGCCGCTAATAACAGAGCGCTTAAGAAGAGCGCCATTCACTAGATTATAATGATTATACCAACCTAGATGAATCAGCTTTCAGATGGGGAATAAAGGGTGAACGCTGAGAAAAGCTGCTTCGGGAAAATCAGCGCTGAAGCGGTGCTGTCAAATTGTGTTTACCCAAGAGGTAACACGAGACAATTAGGTCTCTTGTCATGGGAACAAAGCTCATTAAAGCAGAACAGCATTCTCGCAGTACAGAGATCCACCAGAAGAATGTCTAAAAGCAGAGATTATGAGGCCTCGTCGACAGGCCTCTGTCTTGAAGTGGCCTTGTATTACGCAACATTTGGTAGAAGTGTAACTTTGTAGAGTTGATTCCAGACTACAGCCAGTACACATAAAGATGGCTGCCTCGTGATTAGATGTTAATGTTAAGTAAAAAGACTTGATGCCCGTTACAACAGAGAGATCAATGACAAAGGCAGGATAAACTTACAAATGCCTTTTTTGTATGAAGGTAGAAAGTGCTGAATGGTATGATAAGCCTATCTTAGCTCAATATGCAAATATCTATGATTTCTATAAGCTGCTTTGCTCATATTAAGTAGGGAAGTACAGTACAACTTTAAACCTCTCCAAGGATTGATGAAGTTGAACTAAGTCATGTTGTAATTTATATATTGTGACGGCCCTCTGGCCTGTGTGGTTGTACCTTGATTGGTCCTCTCTTGCAGGTTTGTCTAATTGATAGGTGGGGCTGTGCACCTGGGCTGTCACTATAAAAGCTGCCACCTTAGCCCTCTCGGAGAGACTCTCTCCATTAGTTTTGTTTGGTTCCTTAATCATTTCTTTGCAATTTAATTTATGTATTTTTTTTTTAAATAAATCAGTTTTTTATGTGCATTTTTGGTGTCTCTCCCTTACTTGCCATGGCCCTCTGAGCCAGTCATGACAATATTTATAGTCATTTATTTCAGCATTTACAAAGAAATTAGATCATATCAAATGTCCCATCCACTCCCTGTTTAGATGTGCAAATGTTGCCAACAAAAATTATTAGGATTTTGTATGTATTTTTCAAAACATTTAAAAAATAACAAGCGCAAAGTATTAAGCCCTCCATGTTAGAGAAGGTGTAATGTTATTTCTCAGAGTGGAGATGCTGCTGATCCCATTGCCATCCAGTGACTGTGATAAGCGAGGCTAATCTTGCTGTTCCACAGAGTTTCACACTGCATGCAGAATGATAAAAAAGGCATCTGTGAGATTCCAGTAACTAGGAAAGATAGTACAACTCCACTAAAACTGACCCGTATCTCCATCAGTGCCCTCAAGTTCAGAACTGCGGCTCTTTCCTGGCTGTGCCTGGTGGTCCACTGCAGTCCCTCCTGGCAGAGCATCTTTCAAGTTCAATCCTGCATCTGAAAAAATAATTAGATATCATTAGTGACAAAAATGCAATATCAATCCCTGTAGGGAAATTCTCTTTTCACCGTCCCACCCAAGAGTGATATCTTCCAGATGTTCACCAAAAACATGTCGTCTCTCTAACACACTATACCACACCATATTAAACTATTGAATGATAATATCAACCATCATGGAAGCACTCCCCACTTCAGTCCCTCATGACCCCTAGTGAATGCCCAGCAGAGATGTCCTCGATAAGAACTCTGAAACATTACCTGCTCCAAGAGTGACAGTGATCTTGTGAACTAGTGCTGACTTTTTTATTTATTATCTGTCAGGAACAATATCTTACCCATACTCTATATTCATCAGGGGAAAACCCAAGTGATTTATACAACATTTGTGACTCAGAGTACAAACAGTTTTAGGCTGGGCAGGGCGAGGTAGGATCGGTGAATTATTTTACGGCTGATAGAACCTCAGAGGCACAATTATGCAGCGACCTATTCTTTCACCTAAAACAAATCCTGACACTAAATCATAGTGAGTAGGTATTGTGCTCACATTGTAAAGCACCATTTGTCACAGATGAGTCCACAAATGATAAGTAATGAAACCATATTTTGAGCCAAGTTTAACTCCGATACTCTCATTATTCTGTGTTCATTTCTCTCTACTGATCCTCCTTTCTTATTTTATACTTGATCTTTCCTGTAACCTCACCACCTTCTCCTCTTTTTACTTTCCCCTTGCATCTACCTTTATCTCTTTCCTTTTGTTTTTACACCTCAGTGTGCCTGTACCTCTCCTTTCTTCATCCTCCTTTCCATTTCTCAACTCTTTTCCTCTTGTCACCACCGTGCGAGAATGTTCCCCTGCCAGTTATCACATGGAAGAAACCTTCCATAGCAACCATTTCCTTAACACTCAACAGCACCACTTGTCTTAGTTTTAGTACTATTAAGAGAGAAGCTAATGCCAAACATAAAAAATTCTTGACAATTCCTGAGTGACGGAAAGGAGGATGTTTTGCTATACAGCAGGTAAAGACAAACAACAACACTACTTGGGACAGAGCAAGAATTCAAGTTTGAGAAAGGAGAGACAATGGAAAAGAGAATACCATTATATACCAAGTTAAATAATAAAGGCTGACACTTTGATTGTGATAAAAATCACATTGAGGTAATTTAGGAGGTTTTCTTACTCAAACCATACCGCCCCTAATTTAGGAGGTAAAATTCTGTGGACCTTAATCCCACTTCATAACCTTCCTAAGTGATTTGTGCTTTTTGATAGAAAAGCACATCTGCTTTCCATTAATTTGTTCAGAAAATAGGGAGTTGCAGCAAAATGATACATGATATCTCATGAAAGCAGGACATGTACATTTTTAAAAATGACTGATAACACAAAATGATGACAACAATAATATGATGGGTATTCCCGGGGTCATATGATGACACAGTGGAGATCTAATATGCTTTGAAATACTGTAGTAGGTTCAGAGTTTGGGGGAAAAACACAACAGAAGTATTCAGTCAGTTTAGCTCAAACACAATCCACACAGAGCGCAGTGTCAAAAGTTCTCTCTAGACACAACTACTAACACTGTTCAGTGATTTTCAAGCTATTTCCCACTCAGAGCCCACTCACTTTCCATTTTCTTAATGTTTTTAAAAATGCTGCTATGTAGGATTTCAACATTTTCATCTGTCACCAGCATCAATTAAACAGGTCAGCTTCTTTGTGGATTCATTGTTACTGTAGTTATTGAAAAAATGATTTTAATTATGTTGTCCTAAAGTGCTCCTGTATGATGAAAAGAGCTTCTGAGTCTTAGAAGTAATTATTTGTGGTGCGCCTTCGTAAGTAGTTTGGCTGAAGTGAGACTTGGCTCCAGAAAGGTTAAGGTTTATAAATTGTTGACTTGCTGAGTAATTCGGTAAGAATGAAATGAAAAAAAAATCTTTTTACCTGCTTTCACCTCAGGTTCAGCCACCTCCACTTTAACTGTTGGCAAAGACAAAGAACAGAAGAGATGGTGTTTTCTCATCTCAAAAGGAATTTGTGTTTTCACAATGTAATTCTTCATATAAAAGTGGCTACAAACATCTCTAGCACTGACAGAGTAATACATATACATTAAAAAAATAAGCTGAATTAAGCTGAATTTATTAAATCACTAAAGCCCTCACAGCTTTGGAAGAAGAAGGAATATGCCAACTTCTAATTTCTCTATATTACACTGTATGTATGTATGTATGTATATATATGTATATATATATATATATATATATATATATATATATATATATATATATATATATATATCAAAGCATCATGTACTTTGAATATAGGAGATATGACTTAAAAAGCCTGTTGCAACCATAACACAACATGACATGTAAATTAGACAGAATGTACCAGAACAAAGGGGCAGAAAATGAAGTTTTTCCAAAAAAGTTTGTATATTTTCCCAATGTAAAGGACACGCACATGCTAAAGAGGTGAGCTCATCTACAGTACAGAATACATGTTTTCAGCTTTCTCTACAACTCCTCTATATGTTCGTGTAACTTTTAATCCTTACATATACACACCTACAAGTTACATACTCAAAAATGCCTTAGCATGAAGCAATTTATAAGTCACCCACTGTCTCAGGGCACTATTCTGTAGCAGGGAAATTAAGAAAAAAACATGGAAACAAGCATGGAAATTCTTGCTTTCATGAATGACACGAGTCTCAGTGGCGCTGGGATCCTCTTTGCCTTTTTTTCCCTGTGAGTGCATGTACGAGAGTGCACAAAATAGGCACACAAACATCTATACTCTTACCTGTAGGGTCAAGGACTGGCACTAGTTTTTCCATTTGCTCTGCATCAGCAGCTGGAACAGTTGGTTCTTCCTCATTATCTTTTGCAGCTGGATCTGTCTCTGGTGTGGCCTCATCATCATGTCCACTCTATTAGAAGTGTATTATGTAGCATTTAAACATGTAGAAAGGACACATTAACTTCTCATTAGTATACAATTGGAGCTATATAAATCGCAGCACTTGAATAATATGTGCACTATACACAGCATGTCAGCAATCAATTATATATAATTGGAATGGGGAATTTGTTAGAATACAGTAGGTTTGAATAAGATGTTCAAGACTTTCTAAAACTGCTACTGACCTCCTGAGCAGGTGTTGGGGTAGGTTCCTCCTCTTCATTGGCAGATGGTTGCTCAGTCTCTGTATCCTTAAACTCTGGATCAGCTGCAGGCTCTGGACAGGAGAGTGAAACAGAGAGGAGGGCAAGGATTAGATCACTGATGTGTTTTTATCATCCATTTACCCAAGGTGTTATGGCATGGGCCATGGTGGCTTGTTTTACTGCGCTGTTTAATGCAAGCATTTTGCCACACATTCGCACATTGACAAGTTGAATGGAAGGAGCAGGTAACACCTGGAAAGGGGAAATTCAAGGAACAAATGAGGAACAAACTTAGAAGGCCTTATTTGTAAAACTTTGAATCTCAAAATTTGAGATGGGCATCTCAAAATTTGAGATGCCTCATGCTGGTAGGCCTCATGCTGAATCAATAGATTAGACTGACTGATCAGATTTGTTCTTCATATTACAATCACTGTTGCTTCTCAGTATTAATAATATTAGCTCTGCTAGTATGGGAGTGTAGCATTAATGTGGAGGACATCATGGCAAAAAGTAGAATCCGCTCACTGTTTTTATGTTGCAAAATTATTTTTTATTCTCTGCTGCTGTGCTAAGAGAGAATATTTGATTGATCGAAAACATTGCACATCAACAGTGAATAAAAAATCATTGTTGGAGCAAAGAACAGTGTGCAGATTCTACTTTTTGCCAGTGTAGGGTTTGTGAAAAATAAGAAAAAGTGAGGACATTTACAGTATTGTATTTGTGTCAGAATAATCATCTGAATTTAGCACACAACATCTTTATTGCAATTTCACCTTGTGTTGTTGCAGCTGCTTCTGCCTCTGTGTCTGCTGCTGCTGCAGGAGTCACTGGTTCTGCGTCTCCATCAGCAGGAGTTACTGGTTCTGCATCCCCTTCTGCAGGAGTCACTGATTCTGCATCCCCTTCTGCAGGAGTCACTGATTCTGCATCCCCTTCTGCAGGAGTCGCTGGTTCTGCATCCCCTTCTGCAGGAGTTACTGATTCTTCATCCTCTTC
Source organism: Siniperca chuatsi (assembly GCF_020085105.1). NCBI lineage: Eukaryota > Metazoa > Chordata > Actinopteri > Centrarchiformes > Sinipercidae > Siniperca > Siniperca chuatsi. Next base: position 12,325,650 of record NC_058053.1, on the reverse strand, counting down.
TGCAGGAATCGTTGGTTCTGTGTCTCCATCGGCAGGATTCAGTGGTTCATCGACTCCGGCATCAGGCTCAGCAGTGGCCTCAGGCTCAATCACCACTGATGGTATTTCCTGTATTTAGATATACATCTCTTGAAATTACGTTCACATAATGACAGTCAACAGTCAGTGAGAAAAGGACACAGAGCTGCCATTTCATTTCAAGCCAATAAAATTAAACTACATAAAACTTTCAATACTAACCAAGAACTAACATAAGGCACACATTTGTCTGCCATTTAATCTGTCTCAGTTTATCAAATTACTGCCTGAGCATTTAGAACTAGATTTTCTCCAGACCTCAGTGACCTTGACTAGATGAAGGTCGCACACAGGCACTGTTACCCTGAAAGACTGAATAATCTAGGTGGCCCAGAGCTGGACAGGGGTTTATAGATATGTATTTATTGTGTTAGTACTGCTGTTGTCAGAGTGCCCAAAACTTCTAGTTGTGGTCTTTGTTTGGAGTGAGGACGAGGGCTAAAGACAAGAAAGTTTGCAATGTCACAGTAACCCAAACTTTGAAAATAACCTGTTTGAACTATATTCACCTTCACATTATTCACCCATACATTATTTAGACCTGTACTTTCTGAGGTTATCTGTTTTTGTACCAGTTGTTACAAAATTAAACATTATTTTCACACAGCCAGTTCTCCAAAAGACATCATGATGGAACCAAAAATGGTTGCTTTGAGATTTGTGATTTACCAGGAGACCTCTACTGAGATAAAAAACTAAATATTTCCATTCTTCACCTCAGCTGTATGGTCAGTTTCCTCGTCAGCAGCAGGTTCTCTGTTGACTTCTGGCGCATCGTCTTCTTCAGGGGCTGAGGTCCCAGGAGTTGCTGCCTCCTCTGTTGGGGCTACATCATCTACACAGAGATGTGTGAAGAAAGAAAGTAATAAGAATAATGAAAAAAGAACACACATGCAGTGAAGTACTGACTACTTGGACATATCACTTTCAAAAAGTGTGTGTGGGGGGGGGGGGAATAAAGGGCTGTCCTAAAAAACTTCAATGCTTCAATAAACAGCACACAACTGACAGAAGCCGGTGCAGCTATCATTTTCTTTTTGAAAAGAATAAAGGAGGCAGACATGGCAACCCAAAATCCATCTTGGTGTCTCAAAGGGAGTTACTCATGCCTTTTGAAGGCATGCAATTTGACAACACAAGATCCCTAAAATTGACTATATTGACCAATATTTTGTGGAACAAGTGGAAATATTATAAGTCTAACCTAAAATAGAACCAATGGAACATAAGACTGGTAGTGATTAGTGTAACCATTGGTAATAAAATCCATCTGTTATCATTTAAAACCATTCAAATCATCTGTCTGAATGGTCGTTAAGATGTTGTGGATTCAACACATTCTCTAACATGACTATCACCGCCAACATAGATACACACACAGCCGCACCCTGGTCTGATTGGTGCCTGATGTTAATGCTCCAGCCACAACTTGATGACAGACACATCGATCACGTCTCACCTGCCTCAACATCATATGAAGTCTCGACCTCAGCACTGGCATTGCAACTCTGTACTAATGAGGAAAAACAAAGAGCATGTCTTTGTCATTGCGTGTGTGAGATGAGCATGGTGTTTGTGTGTGTGTAAGCCAGTGCTGTGAGATTCCCCTGTTCCATGTGAGAAGCTGAAACAGCAAATTGTGCTCTGACTTTGCTCTTTGGTCTACTGATTTCAGCAGCACCCTGATGCTGGTTCATCAGGGTAGTACCTTCTTCCAAATAGTACCAACCATTAACTAAGTAATATAGCCATCTAGACATTATGGTATAAATGATGCTGTGCTTCCCGCTGGCAACACTGGAATAAGAATGGATTGAACAAGTGGAAAAGAAATGTTCAGGAAGGCAGGACAGGTGCCAAAACACTACTAGAAAACTAGAGATTGAAAAATGAACACATATCAGAAAGTAATACGAGTTATCAGGACTTTGCTGTTCAGCACCATAACTCTCTTTCTTAATATGCTCAACAGAAAATGATTCTTCATCTTTTTTAGCAGTTGCTCATTGCCAAGCGACTTTCCAGTGAAGGATCACTGCGTTTGCCAAGTGAGATCGTTTCAGAGTCAGTGAAGCCTTGAGGGAGAGCGGCACCAACACATCTGAAATATTTCCATCACACCGTAAATTCTCTAGAGGCGAGCAGCACTGGTGAAACCCTGGCTTCCTTCACACACACACACACACACACACACACACACACACAACAAAGAAACAAACACAAATTCATACACCAGAATGAAATCCATACACACAGTAGGCAAGTGTACACAAACATGGCTAAACACACACCACACGCACTTGTGTACAGAAACATGATTATGAGACATACAGACATACAGATGCATGATTACTGACAGGGATAAAAACAAGCACTCTTTGTTTCTTTCAGTCCCCGTTTTTCCAGTGAACGTCACTGTACCAACTTGCCATCCAAGACAAATATCCCTCAACAGTTTACTGATGTACAGGTGTGGTGTGTGTGGGTGTTTCTATTTTCATGACTTTTTTAGAAATCATTGTCTTTATCAAACATGTACTGTAGAAGATGTACCCAGTTGATGTGTCTTGCCAGCGTACAGAAGGCTTATGATAAACCATAAAAAAATCTGACAAAACTAGTGTAACAGTGCACAATAACTTTCTACTGACATTTTATTGTTGATTTGTCAGACCAGATCTCTGTTGGTATGTGTATGATTGTGAGTATGTGTGTTTATGTGTGTGCATTTGTGTTTTCACTTTCAGCAAACGTGGAAATGAGTGGGCACCTTTTTTCATGGCATTGTGCTTACCTGCATGTGTGTGTGAGGTATGTGGCTCTCATGTAACTCCTCTGTGTGCGTGCATGTATCGTGTGTGTGTGTGTGTGTCAGAGAGAGAGAGCCCCCCCATACAAACTCTCTCTCTCTCTTTCTCTTGCCACTCCATAGAACATTCTGTTCCCATCTATCAGTTTGCTACTTCCTCTTCTAACTGCCTCTGTTACACACTCCCATACACCCCCCCACCCACCAACACACACACACACACAAACACATACATACATACATATGTGTGTGCAAACTCATAAAAGCACCTCCTTTCAGTCCAAACATACAAACAACCACATATTCACACACACGTAAAGTTTATATGCGCAGGCAAGTTCACATTCACTCTCACACTTTGAGTAAGAGGTGTCCTGTTTTGTGTTAGTGCAGCAGTGAAACAAATTGTTGCACATCCAAACCTCTCTCCCTCCTTCCCTTTCTTTCTTTTAGTTTTTAAGTCTGTCTCCCCCCTTTTCTCTCTCTTTCTCTCTCCCAAACTTTTTACTCCCTTTGTTTCTCTGCCACTGCTTTTCCTTGAGGCTGATGAGTCATCTGTGTGCCTCTGACATCGCTGCACGCTATTGTATGGGACTGTACAGCATGTGCAGTGTTAAACTGCAAAAAGGTCCCCAGAGATAAACTCTTAAGGCAAACCAGTCAACACATGTGGGAAATCATCATAGTGTAGGGTTACATTGTGTTCTTTTAAAAACTAGTCAAGTGGCCTGATAAATTGATAAAAACACTCCCTGGCCACTTTATTAGGAACATCCATACAATCTAATGCAGTCCAGTACAACAGCTCTGCCACATATTCTATATTAAACATATAGTTAAACTTATAACTCTCTGACAGTGTAAATCAAAACTGAAAATTATCTTTGTAGAGGTTGAATTTTTGGCTGAGCTGTTGTATTGGATTGCATTATATTTTACAGGTGTGTCTAATAAAGTGACCAATGAGTGTAGATATCTTTCTATCTTTATTAGGTATTAAATAATCTGACAGAGCAAACAGGTTGAGACTGGACCTTCTAATAGACAAACATATAGCCAAACCAGAAACGTTATTATTTCATTAAATAAATAGTTCAGCCATTTTGGGAAATACACTTTTTTGCTTTCTTGCTTAGAGTTAGATAAGAAGATTGATATCACTCTCATGTCTGTACAGTAAATATGAAGGTAAAGCCAGCAGTCGGATATCTTAGCCTAGCATAAAGACTGAAAACAGGGGGAAACAGCTAGCCTGGCTCTCTCCAAAAGGTAACAAAATCTGCCTTCCAGCACCTCTAAAGCTCACTAATTAACATGTTATATCTCATTTGAAGGGTTACAGGGGGTTATGTGGCAGACTATTTCTTGGCCAGGCACAGTAACTTCCTGCAGTGTTGTCATCATTGTGGTTTACTGGAAGCCAAGAAATAGTCCAGCACATAACTGTAAAACCACAAATTGTCGTTTTTACACTTGAGATATAACTCATGCGCTTTAAAAGGTGCTGGTAGGTGGATCCTGTTACCTCTGGACAGAGCCTAGCTAGATAGCTGTTTCCCAGTTTTCAGTCTTTGTGCTAAGCTAACTGACTGCTGGTGGTAGATTCATATTTACAGTAAAAGACATGAGAGTGGTATCGATCTTCTCATCTAACTCTCGGAAAGGAAGCAAATAAGCGAATGTCCCAAAATGCCAAGCTATTCCTTTTAATCTGAACTTCACTGTACTTGGTGTATGTGTGGGTAGTAAACAGTGGAAATAATAGACAAACACGTTCTAAAACCTAAAATTTTACTTACTGCGCTTAATGCCTCATAGTGAATTGTAACTTGAAGTGAAGAGTGGCTGGTAACGAACAGGAAATGTCTTCATAGTGTAATGGGATATGTAACAATGCCAAAAAGCAAGGTGCCAAAAAGAGCTTAGCATGACATTCTCCCCCTATTGAATACACTGCAGATATCAAGATTGTAGCTTTAATCTGTAACAGGAAAATGTTTCTGTGATTGAAAAAAGTTGACTTTTTTGCTGAAACATAAAACACCCCTTACAAGGTACCATAATAAAGGACATTACTTTCCATTTTCCTGTTCTTTATGTTCCAGCCAGAAGGACTTTAATACTCAACTAATATGGACATCAGCTTTGCTGGGTGGGCACTCTGCATGCATCAGCACTCTTTACAAAATCGAAAATTGTTAAATCAACAGATAAAAAGGGTCAAGGGAAAAGTGGCATAAATTTTGATTAAAAGGAAAGACACATACATAGTATATCATTTAAGTATAAGTGATAGTAAAATATGATAGATATACTTCTGAAGACAATGTCTGCTTTTTATGAACAATCAACATTTTGTGTTAATTAAGCAAGCACTCAGCAAGTTACATCATGTTGGTGAGCGAGAACAGCCAACACAACAGTCTTTTATATACATATACATAAATATATAAATATATTTAAAAAAAACTTCGTCCTTCACCCTCCGCAGGTGGTCTCATCCTTCGAGCTTGGGTCCTCTACCAGAGGCCTGGGAGCTTGAGGGTTCTGCGCAGTATCTTTGCTGTTCCTAGTACTGCACTTTTCTGGACCGAGATGTCTGGTGTTCTTCCAGGGATCTGCTGTAGCCACTCCTCCAGTTTGGGGGTCACTGCCCCGAGTGCGCTGATGACCACGGGCACCACTGTCGCCTTCACCTTCCAAGCCTTCTCCAGCTCTTCTCTGAGCCCTTGGTATTTCTCTAGTTTCTCATGTTCCTTTTTCCTGATGTTGCCATCACTTGGTATTGCCACGTCGACCACAACGGCTTTCCTCTGCTGTTTGTCCACCACCACGGTGTCTGGTTGGTTCGCCATTACCATTCTGTCAGTCTGAATCTGGAAGTCCCACAGGATCTTGGCTCGGTCATTCTCTACCACCTTTGGAGGTGTTTCCCACTTTGACCTCAGGGTTTCCAGTCCATACTCAGTGCAGATGTTCCTGTACACTATGCCAGCCACTTGGTTATGGCGCTCCATGTATGCTTTTCCTGCCAGCATCTTACACCCTGCCATTATGTGCTGGATTGTCTCAGGGGCCTCTTTGCACAGCCTACACCTTGGGTCTTGTCTGGTGTGGTAGATCTGGGCCTCTATTGCTCTGGTGCTCAGGGCCTGCTCCTGTGCAGCCATGATGAGTGCCTCTGTGCTGTCCTTCAGTCCGGCCCGCTCTAGCCATTGGTAAGATTTCTTGATACCAGCCACTTCAGTTATGTTCCGGTGGTACATCCCGTCTAGGGGCTTGTCCTCCCATGATGGTCCCTCCTCCAGCACCTCTTCCTCTGTTCCCCATTGCCTGGGACATTTACTGAGCACGTCATCTATTGGGGCCTATATTTGAGGTACTTGTGGATCTTGGATGTTTCATCCTGGATAGTGGCTCTCACATTCACTAGTCCACGGCCGCCTTCCTTACGGCTAGCGTACAGTCTGGGGTGCTGGATTTGGGATGGAACCCTCCATGCATGGTGAGGAGCTTTCGTGTCTTAACGTCTGTGGTCTGTATCTCTTCCTTTGGCCACCTTATTATTCCTGCAGGGTATCTGATCACTGGCAGGGCGTAGCTGTTTATTGCCTGGGACTTGTTCTTGCCATTGAGCTGACTTCTTAGGACTTGCCTTACTCGTTGGAGGTATTTGGCAGTTGCTGTTTTCCTTGTTGCCTTTTGCCTGTGGTATTCCAAGGTACTTGTAACCATCTATCATACATACATATATATATCAGGTTTCACAAACTTCATGGAAGTTTTAGGGCTGTAATGGTGATTGATGCAGGTGCCACGGTTCTGATATCCAAAGGGTAATATCTTTAAACAGATATTACATATGAATGGACATATCACTTTGCATATGAATGCATCTGTAGGCAAGGAACAAGATTTTGGTATTGGAAGCATTCTGGTTTCCATTTGTAGTTCATTTGCAGTGTAAATAGTATTGACCAATCATGTCTGAGTGGGCTTTGGTTGCATGCAGATAAGCATTTCGTGTGGAGAGCAAATGAGGTGGAATGGATTGGCCTAAATGCCATCTCGGAACCCAATGGCTATCGTCTGACAATAATTTTGCTTTTTAACAATCTCAGAACCCTAGAGATTAGCTTTTTAAAAATGGATCTGCATTCAAATCGTCATCAGACGATAGCCATTCGGTTCCGAAATTGCTAATCAGACTATAAACAATGGCCTGGATATCTGTTATCCGTACATCTGCTGGCTACACCAGAAGCCCCAAAACATTGGCCGTTGCCCCCAGAGGCTAAATCGTCGTCAGACGATAGCCGATGGGTCCCGAGATTGTCCAAAGGGTGACATATGATACAACTGGTTACTTTGACACCTGATACCACTTCTTGGTAAGCCAAATAAAATAAAATAAAAAAAATATTAATTATTTTCACTTCCGTCATATTCTTTTGTTTTTGTAAATTACAAAAGATCAGAGAAGTAAATTCACTACATTTTCAGTTATGTAGCACACAGTACTGCGAGGTCCACATTACATATATAGGAGTCTGAGGCATGTTATCATTGCCAAAGGGAGACTTCCTTTTCTGACTCTTCTGGTTCCTGCTGTGAGAATGAGTGAGATCACCTGGTGAGTGTGGGCGAATGAGTAATATTGCATGTACATGCATGTGTGTGTAACCGATAACCAAGCCTTTCCCAGTAACGGTACACCAGAAACTGTTTGTGTGTTTGTGTGTGTGTGTGTATGTGTGTCAGGTGATACAACAGCACCTCCACAACACATTGTGCTGTCAGGTATGGTTCTATTGTGTGTTTGTGAGACAGAAAATGCTGTGTTTACCCCAATCATGCACACCTTAAAACTGCCCCCATGGGAGCAGAGAGTGTATGTGAGTGTGTGTGTGTGTGTTTCACTTATCCACCAAAAGAGTGATTTATATGTTGGTAGTTTAAGTGTAAACACAGGCAAGTCTACACACACACCCCTGGCACACATCACACAGCTCTTTTTGCTTTCATCTGCCTCTAAAACACACACGCTCTATAGTTGACTTAAACACTCTCACATTAATGAAGCACTCCTAATACTCCCACGTTCTGTACATTTATGTTATAGCCCACACCAACCCACTTTCTTTCTCTCTCTCTCTCTCTCTCTCTCTCTCACACACACACACACTCACACACATACAGATGCTGAGGTCCCTGGGGGAGAGGAAGGCGCTGAAACTAGTTGTGTTGCTGGGTGTTGTCTACAGCTGGAGCTGGATCTAGTTACAGAGACACTCCCTATCCTTCCCTTCTATAGCTTACACAGACTGTACATGATGTGCACACATGCGACTGACCTAACACCCCATCTTTTTCAGTGTAACTAAGAACTGGTGTGTGTACACTTGCATGCAAGCGAGCTAACACACTGATGGAGATTTCCAGCGCCACACTACAACAGTATCCATTGGGTTTACATTGAGGTTACAGTTCAGCAATTAGAGAAAAAGTGTATATGGGAAAGAAAAAGAAGGTAGTGTGTGTGTGTGTGTGTGTGTGTGTGTGTGTGTGTGTGTGTGTGCGTGCGTGTGGATGTATGTGTGGATGCGTGAGGGTGGTTTGGCTGGTAATAAAAAATGAACTGGTAGAGTGAGATTGCCAAAATTTGTTTGCATAATGACGGCTTGTATATCTCTCTGTTTTCCCTCTCAATCGGCTGCAACATTTCTCTTTTATCTTCATCCAACATCTCCCCTACTTTCCCTCTATCTTTTCCCAGTGTCTGTGTTTTCCTCAATGCTTCCTTTCTCTCCCTCAGAGTTTTATTGCGCATTTGAACTATCTGAAATTATTGCATGCGCCGCAGGGAAGGGCAGGGGCCCATGGGCCAGCTGAAGAAGAAGGAAGAGGAAGAGGAGAGAGCAAAGAATTAAGAATTAAGAGAAGAAAAACGAAGATGGGAGATTTAAAAAGTGACAGGGATCAAATAGACAGATAAACAGAGGAAAAAGGAGGGATGAAAGAAAGAAAAAAGGAGGGAATTACTTATGTAAGGACAATGGGTCCACCACACCCATGTAGGCCAAAACTCATGTCCAAAATGATATGGCCACATTACATGACACGCCTGTTTCACTGATGTCTGGGCTGCAGGGCCATGAATAATCACAGCAGGGATGAGGAGTACAGAGCTGGTTTTTATTCATTCAATCGGAACAGATTCAAACAAGCAGAATACAGCTAAAGGTGAATTGACATGCCGCAGACAGACTGGCAAAAGAGACTGCACTCACACACAGGCACCTATGGATGAGTAATGAGGCAGACTGGCAGAGGAAGAGGAAGGAGAGAAAGATAGGTGAGAGCTAGAGGGATATGAATGAGGGGAAAATAGAGAGAGTGAGATGAAGATGACCAATGCAACACAAAGACAGACAGACAGACAGACAGACAGACAGACAGATAGATAGATAGATAGATAGATAGATAGATAGATAGATAGATAGATAGATAGATAGATAGATAGATAGATATCTGAAGTGCATGCCAACATCTGCATACAGCTGAAGACTGGGCTGAATTACTGAAAATAAATCATTACCTTGTGCCTTGGCGCTTGCAGCCAGCAGGCTCCCTAATAACAGAATCCACAGGTATGACATCATGGGAACACGGTGTTCTGGCTGCGAATGAACCGGGGCTCAGACTCCCTTTCCTCGGCGTTCAAACAGGACAATTAACCGGCTTGGAGGATTCAGGTGGATCTGGAGGGCGTGTGTGCCGGTGCGTTCTTGCGCGTCGGATCAAACCCGTGGCGTCTCCAAGGTGCTAAGATGCTCGGCTCAGTGCGTGCTGCCGCGGATCTCTCTTCTTTTGTCTGGATTGGGAGAGAAGGTCCAGTCTTTATTAAGGTGGGCGGGTCTCTTCTTCCAAATACAGGCAGGCAGGCAGCAGGGCTGTGTATGGTGATGTGAAGGCATTACTTTCCCCACTAATCAGTAGCGTTTTTACCGTTACCATTCGATGACTATTACCAACAATTTTGATTGGACCTCGCCTTTATCAACCCCGCTTATTGCTAGAAAAGGCTCAATTATCCAGAAACTCCTTATGAAACACATTCATTCATTTAAGTCGCCGTCATTTTAGCAACAGTAGCCGTTCCCCTACAGTAAGATAAAACAATAGAGAATATGTGTGTGCACCTTTAGCGGGGCTGTAACTTCAAATTGCCCTAAGACATGTGTCCCTAAATTTTACTAACGGGTCCAGTACAAGATCCATCCATCCTATATGTATATGTTAAGATACCGGAAGGTATTTAATGGCCCACTTTAAAAAAAAGAAGAAGATCTCCCCTATCAGCATGCAGGCCTATAAAACATTTCCATGTAAAGCTATAGCCTACATTTGTTATGATTTATGTAGTCTACTTTCTTACCGCCTAATAAGCCTGTGATTTACTTGGATTTATTAAAATATCAGGTTTATGACGAGTAGTAGCCTAGCCTACACTGAATTACTGGATTTGGAAATGTAAAGCTTTGGCCTGTTTTTAATGTTAAATTAATGTTAGGTTTCCATTCGAGAAAACCACACATGACCTCATGCAAACCAACCAGTAGGTGGATCTGAAAAGAGCGTTTTCCTTTCCAGACTCCTCTCCTTTTCCTCACCACTTTATTAAGCCAGCCGATTCTGTGCCAAATTAAGCTGTTTTTACTGGTATTAATCGGCAGGTGGCGCCATTCATTCATCACTTCATAGTTCAACCAGCCTTTTCTACATGAGGCGTTCAAATCCCAGTGCACAGAAGAAAAAAAAGGCCATCCGAGCTTTTACTATTTAAGATAAATGCATTCAAACCACAATAGGGGCAGTTATTATCTTTATATTCAAGCCTTTGTTCACATTGCAGGGCTTACATCATACACTGAAAATGGTGAAGGGAGGGGTGCATCAGTTAAATCCTTTAATACCAGACAAAGCACACTTGATTGATGACACTATGATTTCTTTCTCCTCTGGCTGAAAATAAAACACCTTAGCAAACGTTACACATCAAAGGACCCCCCTTTTTTAAATAACACTATAAATTCTAATTTTTAGTTGAAAAAGTATGTAATGTTTCCCACTACCTCACTTAAACATTATTCAGAATTATAAGAATTATGCATGTAGGTTAATAAAAATCTGATATTAAACAGTTGGTGCATGTATCCACCACAGAAGAAGTAACTTGATAATATTACTGTTTTAGGGTAACCCCCTAAAACACAGACACGCCCATCAGATTTTCATACACCATCACCACAGGGTTCATGGAAAAACAGACAAGCCGTGCAGAGGGGTCTGTGTGTTACTTTGACACAGGTGAATTACAACAGATTGACCTTTAGAACGTTTCTTTTATCTTTTAGCCACAAAGAAACATGTAACCAAGTTGCACACATGAAAAGTCATCAAGCATCCTGGCTCAGATATTTGTAAACATGGTGTGAAACCAGCAGTGTCACATATTGTACTGGTTTTCAGTATCATCTTTCACCCGTTTGTACATTTGCTATAAAAATGCAATGAAAATAGTTTAAAAAAAGAAATGTTTATTAGTGTCTTAGCATAATCATTTACAGAAACATAAAAACAATCTCTTATTTAAACACATTTATTATAAAAACATACATAAAGCCTCAATTTGGTATTATTTCAGTAAATTGATTAAGTTTATTCTGAAAAGGTAAGGTTTGCTGATGGAAAATAATCTCTGCACAACATTTACATGTCATCCCCATTTTGCACCACTTTTTCCTCCTCAGATGGATATCATAAAGGAAGCAAAAGTAGCACATGTATAGTGTACGTACATGTAACCAGAATTTGAGAATCCATTTATACATACATTTGTAGTTGAAGGTTTCCACTATTTGGTCAGTATGTTTCTTAAACATTGGCCTGAGATTTTCTTGGAACCAAGTTGATTATTTAGTGCAGTGACTTAATATCAGAAAAACGTGTGAGGCACACTGAAAGTGGGCAGAGAGCGTCAAACAACTGTTTTGTCTCTCCCCTGTTGTACAAAACAAATGTTCGTATTAAGGCTATAAAGCTTGACAGCAAAGAAAAGGCTCAACTATTGATCTGTATGTGTTGCTTATTGTTGCACTTGGTTGATCAGGAAGTTGTTGGGGGCACCATGTGTCAGACCTCTAAAAAGCCTCCATTAAGGAATTCAAGAAAAAATGCTCTACTGAGGCCTTCATGACTGTATCTCACTCATGGCTCTTTGCTTTTGGCACAAAACAAACAAAAAAAAATTACCAAAAGTACCCCAAGCTTGTCAACCCCTCTCCTGTGCTCCCCACCCGTGATCTGTACTAAACAAGTACTTGGTCATAAGCACTTTGGTCAGCTATTGATCAATAACAGCATAAAGCCTGACTTCAGCATGAAGTGCATGACAAGTATTTCAGGATGAGGAAGAAAAGGGAATGTGAATGTGTAGTGGCTTCCTAAATTGTGGTCCATGTTCCATTGCCTTACAAACTGACTTCTTGTTTCTGAATGATCTCCACCTGACAATTTGATTAACTAGAATTTCAAAAGACTACATTTCTTATTTGAGGCTGAGAAGAAGTATTCTTCTGGAGCTAATTTCTGGCAACAATTCTCAGGCTGATTCCCTAACTGCACTTTTATTTGAATGCACAGTTCTGCTACATTTGGGAGGCCTGGGGACATAGTTTATAGATGCTCTAGCAGAGAGACTATTTGAATTATTTTTTGAAAAAAATTATACCAAACAACATTGATGCTGGTCAATAGTAGTAGTAGTTTTTTTTAATGAATTCTTTGCCTCCTTTTAAAATATTGTGACAAGTAATTGCAGTTTTAGTGTGGAAAACTAACTGAACTAACTGGACTAACTGAAATGCGCAGCTTCTCAAGACTACATCTTCCTTATTTTCAGTGTGAGGGATAAGTCAAGAAATGGGTAACAACTGAAATACGCTGCACAGCTATTCCCACCGTGCAACTATCATGCATTATTGGTGCAGGATTTTCCTCTTGAACATGCTGTCAGCTGTGCAACAAAGGAGGAAAAGGTATTGAAAATTTGGATCATCTTGCGGTATGAAAATTACATCAGCAGAATGCCAAGTACTGTTAAGACACTTAGATTTAAAAGGCATGAATCCACTAAATGACTCTGACTTGGGCATTTTTTCTAAAGTGTGTGTGTGTGTGTGTGTGCATGCGTTTGAGAATAAGAGAGAGAAAAGGAGACAGAAAATCATTATAAGTCGCTTCAATTTAGCATAGCAAACAAACTGAAGGTAGTATTTGGGCTTGCATGGTCCATTTCCAAGACTGCTGATGATTGGCTGATGGCCCCACTGTGAACAATCTGACTGACTATTGTTTTGGTGCAGGAGTTTGATTGGCTGGAAAGTGGCTCACATTTTGTTGAAGCACTCCTTGGCGTTGGACCACACCTGGACTCCCTGAAACAGTGAAGATGTGGCAGAGTGATTTGAGTGAAAGACAGCAAAAACAAGGCAAAGTTTTAGAAAATGGATGGGAAACGGAACCGCTGAAGAATCAACGTCACAAAACGCATGACATGATTAAGTAGGCAAGTATACAAGAACAAACAAAAACACAGAACCCCATACCTTCTTACACATGCTGATCTGCATAATGGCGTAGCTGATTAGTGCTTCACGCAAATCTTTGTCCTTCTGTTCCTTAAAACGTTCAATGTCTTCCCAGGCTGTTCGCACAAACTCTCTGAAGATACAATCACAAACAAAGACACATGGTATTGTCATTTTGTATGGAAGAGTAGCCAAGGGGGGAAAAATAGAAGACTTGGTAGAGGAAGAAGAATGTGAACAAATGGTGTGGTAGTTGGCTTGTTCCATATTTATTTATGTGTTAGTTCCTGCTTTTCTTTATTGATACAGGGGATTTCTGTTTTCAAAATTACTCAATAATATTACTGATGTCTTTTTAATCATACAGAGTACTTGATTTTGACTCTAAGCTATATGACCAATGATTCAAACTTTAAGCATTTGTGCTTGAAAAAAGTAATCAGGGCCCTGCGACGAGTTGGCCACTGTCCAGGGTGTACCCTGCCTAAGGCCCAAAGTCACTGGGATAGGCTCCAGTCACCCGCGACCCCTAACGGGACCAAGCGGTAGAAAATGGATGGATGGAAAAGTAATCAGGTATCTGTTCTCGCATTATTGATAATCCTGTCTCAACAGCTGCAACCACCTATGTTCCAAAGTTGTGGTGATACATTTATATATTCTGTATAAGGGTTGAAACAATTCATCAGTCATTATCCAAATTAAGGGAAAATTGTGTGACTAAATAAACAGATTATATACTGTATTTCCGGACAGAGGAAAAGAGTGAGTGGAACAGACATCTAAGACAGAAAGTGGAAGAAATTTAAAAGATAAACAAATTAAAAAAAGAAGGACTGATTAACTGGTGTTGTGCTTACTTGCACTCTGTGTTCTTGTCCTTGACCATTTCCTCTCCCTCCTGGATACTCTGCTCCAGGGCTGCCAACCTGCTCTCCCTCTGCTCCTGGCTCTCTTGGCCAAAAAGTTTACTGGTCATCCCCTTCAGAGAAAAGACGCGCACTATCTGCGCACAAACACACACACACACAATTTAACTGATTTATTGATGTTTTCTTCAAATCGGATCACAAAAATGTTTTTAAATATACGCCTGTTGATTAAGTTATAGTGCTTGTGTGTAATAACACGCAATTTTTACAAGTGACTTGACACAGGCATTGTGTGAGTATACCACTTGTGTATTTGCCCAGCCAGTGTGTTACCCCAGTAGCCAGCTCTTCCTTCTGTTGTTTCTTATGGGCGAGGTCCAGAGCTGCCATCTCCAACTCATATTGGATCAACTCATGTTTCCTACATACTGACCTTCATTCACACACACACACACACACACACACACACGTTTTTTTAAACGTGATTTAATCCTGATCCTGATATTACAACAAACAGCCAAACAGAAATTACGCTGCCACTACCACTAATAATAAAGTATGACATAGCTGATCTCCATCCAGTCAAGGAGCCCTAACATCAGTGCTCATTGACAACTACAGGTCTGCATTACATGCTTTGCTGAAAGATAATAGTTTGAATATGCTAAAAAGCATTTGCATTAGCGCTGCTGCATGTGGCTTTGTTTTGAATGAAGATACAGAGCAATGGCAACATGAGGCTGAAGCACAATTAGCGAGTGTTGTAGTTTTTTTTAACAGACAGCTCTAAAACCCACCCGAAGAAAGCTTTTACCAAACATAAAAATATGAGCAATATAGAGTGTGGAAAAGTAGGGGTTTTATCACTGCAACCCCTCACATCGCCTTTGCCAGTGACCAATGCCCTGAACCAGGAGGAGGCTCATATATAACATATACAGTGAGGAAAATAAGTATTTGAACACCCTGCTATTTTGCAAGTTCTCCCACTTAGAAATCATGGAGGGGTCTGAAATTGTCATCGTAGGTGCATGTCCACTGTGAGAGACATAATCTAAAAAAAATAATAATACAGAAATCACAATGTATGATTTTTTAACTATTTATTTGTATGATACAGCTGCAAATAAGTATTTGAACAACTGTCTATCAGCTAGAATTCTGACCCTCAAAGACCTGTTAGTCTGCTTTTAAAATGTCCACCTCCACTCCATTTATTATCCTAAATTAGATACACCTGTTCGAGGTTGTTAGCTGCATAAAGACACCTGTCCACCCCATACAATCAGTAAGAATCCAACTACTATGGCCAAGACCAAAGAGCTGTCCAAAGACACTAGAGACAAAATTGTACACCTCCACAAGGCTGGAAAGGGCTACGGGGAAACTGCCAAGCAACTTGGTGAAAAAAGGTCCACTGTTGGAGCAATCATTAGAATATGGAAGAAGCTAAACAGGACTGTCAATCTCCCTCGGACTGGGGCTCCATGCAAGATCTCACCTCGTGGGGTCTCAATGATCCTAAGAAAGGTGAGAAATCAGCCCAGATTTCACGGGAGGAGCTGGTCAATGACCTGAAAAGAGCTGGGACCACCGTTTCCAAGGTTACTGTTGGTAATACACTAAGACGTCATGGTTTGAAATCATGACCATGACCACTCAAGATGGGTCGAGGCTGGGTCTTCCAACACGAAAATGACCCGAAGCACACAGCTAGGATAACCAAGGAGTGGCTCTGTAAGAAGCATATCAAGGTTCTGGCGTGGCCTAGCCAGTCTCCAGACCTAAACCCAATAGAGAATCTTTGGAGGGAGCTCAAACTCTGTTTCTCAGCGACAGGCTTAAAAACCTGACTGATCTAGAGAAGATCTGTGTGGAGGAGTGGGCCAAAATCCCTCCTGCAGTGTGTGCAAACCTGGTGAAAAACTACAGGAAACGTTTGACCTCTGTAATTGCAAACAAAGGCTACTGTACCAAATATTAACATTGATTTTCTCAGGTGTTCAAATACTTATTTGCAGCTGTATCATACAAATAAATAGTTAAAAAAATCATACATTGTGATTTCTGTATTATTATTTTTTTTAGATTATGTCTCTCACAGTGGACATGCACCTACGATGACAATTTCAGACCCCTCCATGATTTCTAAGTGGGAGAACTTGCAAAATAGCAGGGTGTTCAAATACTTATTTTCCTCACTGTACATATTTAGGATTGCATTGACGATTATTTTCATTATCAATTGATCTGTAGTTTATTTTCATGATTAATCGATTCATTGTTTGAACTATAGAGCATCAGAAAACTATGAAAAATGTCCACCACAACATCCTACAGCACAAGGCAACATCATGTCTTGTTTTGTGTGAAAAGCAGCAAATTCTCACATTTGAGAACCTGGAACAGTCAAATGTTTGGTATTTATACTTGAAAATGATCAATGATTAATCGATTATCTAAATAGTTGCTGCTTAATTTTCTTTCGATTGACTAATTGATTATTCGACTAATTGTTGCAGCTCTAGACAAATTAAAAAGATTACCACCTCCTGAGCCTGATGTAATTTGAGCCCATCCTTAAAGGTCAGAGTCAGCTACATAACAAACAATCAAGAACATTCCAGCAGGATTAATATACCTATGTATGATGCCTTATAATGTCAATTCCACTTCAATATCTGTGTGAATATCACATGAACTTCACATATGGTAAGATTTCTTCAAACCTTTCTTCAAAATAGTAATAAAGTAGGCTGACCTCAAAAGCCAACTTGGCCATAAAGAAACCAACTTCCAATCTATTCTGATGGTCTGTCAATTCTGATAAGAGCATTAGCTAAATTCATTAATATTGCTTGACAGTTTCTTGTTTGGCCCAATATTGATATGTGCCTCTCTTTTAAACACACACAAACACTTACCTGACAGCGTCAGTGTAGAAAAGGTATTCTTTCAGTTGGTCTGCATAGTGCTCTTCTTCCTCCAGAATGTCGTCTATTGTTGCAGCATACCTGTGCATATACCCACAAAGTTGCATCCATAAGTGAACCAATGCAATTATGTATGAGAATGTGTCTACGTTAGTAGTTTAATGGTCTATTACTACTTCAGTAAACACGTTTAAGTGCAAGCATCTTTATTCTACTACTTACGTGTCCATGTGGTGGCCAGCACTCTGTAGTCCGTCTCCCATCTCTTTTTCTATAGCACTCCACTCACTGGAGACAGAACAATTCAGGTGTACTTAACTTGAATTCTACAACACTCTCCGTTCATTAAGTCTGTAAAGACTTTTTTTTTTTTTTTTTTTTTTTAGGAGTAATCAAAGATGAAAGGGTGCTTTGTGTGCTACCATTTCCTCATAAATAATCATAAACAATATTTTTATATTTACAAAATTCCTCTCGAAGCTTGAGAAGATTTTTAATAATTGGTTTTCTCCATGAACAAAAGGAATTACCCTATGGCCCCCTTTAATACTGAATGTATCAGTATGTACACTACATGTAGAAGAAGTGTACCTCTGTTTCCTTATGCCTCTGTTTCCTTATATTAAGTCCTTACAGAGACAGGTTTTTTTAATGAAACTCAATCTAATGTAAAATATGATATGGCTTACATGTTTCTCTAAGCAACTGCGTAGATCAAAAGGTAGCTGGATACATTATATGCATTTTATTGCATTATCGTAGAAATGTAGTAATAACAGAACAGGTGTTTCTTACCTAAAGACTCTGCCGTAGTTACCGTGGACCTTGTAAACTCCATACAGCCTGTCTGCTACTCTCTAGAATAAAGACAATCAAATCAATCATCCAGAATAATATTGGTTCACAAATAAATGTAGTC